>NC_134206.1:355307424-355474924 GCF_965140235.1 Caretta caretta
TGTCAGCAGTGCGCGTCCTCACCAGGACCACTTGCACTGATTTAACTGCCAGTGTGGCGCATTGTGCGACAGTTTCTGAAAGGCAGCAACAGTCTATGTAAGCAACGCAGTGTCTACAATGATATGGCATACACTTAACTACATCGATTTAAGCGCTACTTGTCTCACAGAGGCAGAGTTAAGTTGGTGTAGTGGGAGAGTTACATCGGTGGGAGCTACATTTTAGTGTAGGCGCTTACAGAGTTAGGTCAGTGTAAGCTGCCTTACGTTGACCTAACTCTGTACTGTAGACCAGGTCTAAGTTTCAACCCCTTCAGGTGCAGTGTAAGGAAACACAGAATCACAGAAGATTAGGGTTGGAAGAGACCTCAGGAGGTCATCTAGTCCAACCCTCTGCTCAAAGCAGAACCATCCCCAACTAAATCATCCCAGCCAGGGCTTTGTCAAGTTGGACCTTAAAAACCTCAAAGGATGGAGATTCCACCACCTCCATATGTAACCCCTTCCAGTGCTTCACCACCCTCCTAGTGAAATAGTATTTCCTAATATCCAACCTAGACCTCCCCCACTGCAACTTGAGACCATTACTCCTTGTTCTGTCATTTGCCACCACTGAGAACATAGAATCATAGAATATCAGGGTTGGAAGGGACCCCAGAAGGTCATCTAGTCCAACCCCCTGCTCGAAGCAGGACCAATTCCCAGTTAAATCATCCCAGCCAGGGCTTTGTCAAGCCTGACCTTAAAAACCTCTAAGGAAGGAGATTCTACCACCTCCCTAGGTAACGCATTCCAGTGTTTCACCACCCTCTTAGTGAAAAAGTTTTTCCTAATATCCAATCTAAACCTCCCCCACTGCAACTTGAGACCATTACTCCTCGTTCTGTCATCTGCTGCCATTGAGAACAGTCTAGAGCCATCCTCTTTGGAACCCCCTTTCAGGTAGTTGAAAGCAGCTATCAAATCCCCCCTCATTCTTCTCTTCTGCAGGCTAAACAATCCCAGCTCCCTCAGCCTCTCCTCATAACTCATGTGTTCCAGACCCCTAATCATTTTTGTTGCCCTTCGCTGGACTCTCTCCAATTTATCCACATCCTTCTTGAAGTGTGGGGCCCAAAACTGGACACAGTACTCCAGATGAGGCCTCACCAATGTCGAATAGAGGGGAACGATCACGTCCCTCGATCTGCTCGCTATGCCCCTACTTATACATCCCAAAATGCCATTGGCCTTCTTGGCAACAAGGGCACACTGCTGACTCATATCCAGCTTCTCGTCCACTGTCACCCCTTGGTCCTTTTCCGCAGAACTGCTGCCTAGCCATTCGGTCCCTAGTCTGTAGCTGTGCATTGGGTTCTTCCGTCCTAAGTGCAGGACCCCGCACTTATCCTTATTGAACCTCATCAGATTTCTTTTGGCCCAATCCTCCAATTTGTCTAGGTCCTTCTGTATCCTATCCCTCCCCTCCAGCGTATCTACCACTCCTCCCAGTTTAGTATCATCTGCAAATTTGCTGAGAGTGCAATCCACACCATCCTCCAGATCATTTATGAAGATATTGAACAAAACCGGCCCCAGGACCGACCCTTGGGGCACTCCACTTGATACCGGCTGCCAACTAGACATGGAGCCATTGATCACTACCCGTTGAGCCCGACAATCTAGCCAGCTTTCTACCCACCTTATAGTGCATTCATCCAGCCCATACTTCCTTAACTTGCTGACAAGAATACTGTGGGAGACCGTGTCAAAAGCTTTGCTAAAGTCAAGGAACAATACATCCACTGCTTTCCCTTCATCCACAGAACCAGTAATCTCATCATAAAAGGTGATTAGATTAGTCAGGCATGACCTTCCCTTGGTGAATCCATGCTGGCTGTTCCTGATCACTTTCCTCTCATGCAAGTGCTTCAGGATTGATTCTTTGAGGACTTGCTCCATGATTTTTCCAGGGACTGAGGTGAGGCTGACTGGCCTGTAGTTCCCAGGATCCTCCTTCTTCCCTTTTTTAAAGATTGGCACTACATTAGCCTTTTTCCAGTCATCTGGGACTTCCCCGGTTCGCCACGAGTTTTCAAAGATAATGGCCAATGGCTCTGCAATCACAGCCGCCAATTCCTTCAGCACTCTCGGATGCAACTCGTCCGGCCCCATGGACTTGTGCACGTCCAGCTTTTCTAAATAGTCCCTAATCACCTCTATCTCCACAGAGGGCTGGCCATCTCTTCCCCATTTTGCGATGCCCAGCGCAGCAGTCTGGGAGCTGACCTTGTTAGTGAAAACAGAGGCAAAAAAAGCATCGAGTACATTAGCTTTTTCCACATCCTCTGTCACTAGGTTGCCTCCCTCATTCAGTAAGGGGCCCACACTTTCCTTGGCTTTCTTCTTGTTGCCAACATACCTGAAGAAACCCTTCTTGTTACTCTTGACATCTCTCGCTAGCTGCAGCTTCAGGTGCGATTTGGCCCTCCTGATTTCATTCCTACATGCCCGAGCAATATTTTTATACTCTTCCCTGGTCATATGTCCAAACTTCCACTTCTTGTAAGCTTCTTTTTTATGTTTAAGATCCGCTAGGATTTCACCATTAAGCCAAGCTGGTCGCCTGCCATATTTACTATTCTTTCGACTCATCGGGATGGTTTGTCCCTGTAACCTCAACAGGGATTCCTTGAAATACAGCCAGCTCTCCTGGACTCCTTTCCCCTTCAAGTTAGTCCCCCAGGGGATCCTGGCCATCCGTTCCCTGAGGGAGTCGAAGTCTGCTTTCCTGAAGTCCAGGGTCCGTATCCTGCTGCTTACCTTTCTTCCCTGCGTCAGGATCCTGAACTCAACCAACTCATGGTCACTGCCTCCCAGATTCCCGTCCACTTTTGCTTCCCCCACTAATTCTACCCGGTTTGTGAGCAGCAGGTCAAGAAAAGCGCCCCCCCTAGTTGGCTCCTCTAGCACTTGCACCAGGAAATTGTCCCCTGAACAGCTGAGCTCCATCCTCTTTGGAACCTCCCTTCACATAGTTGAAGGCTGCTGTCAAATCCCCCCTCACTCTTCTCTTCTGCAGACTAAATAAGCCCAGTTCCCTCAGCCTCTCCTCATAAGTCATGCGCCCCAGCCCCCGAATCGTTTTCGTTGCCCGCTGGACTATCTTCAATTTCTCCTTACCCTTTCTGAAGTGAGGGGCCCAAAACTGGACGCAATACTCCAGATGTGGCCTCACCAGTGCCAAATAGAGCGGAATAATCACTTCCCTCGATCTGCTGACAATGCTCTCACTAATGCAGCCCAATATGCCATTAGCTCTCTTGGCAACAAGGGCACACTGTTGACTCATACCCAGCTTCTCGTCCACTGTAAGCCCCAGGTCCTTTTCTGCAGAACTGCCGCTTAACCAGTGGGTCCCCAGCCTGTAGCAGTGCACGGGATTCTTCTGTCCTAAGTGCAGAACTCTGCACTTATCCTTGTTGAACCTCAGATTTCTTTCTTTCTTAGTGTCATTTGTAAACTTTCTGAGGGTGCAATCCATCCCATCATCCAGATCATTAATGAAGATGTCGAACAAAACCGGCCCCAGGACAGATCCCTTGGGTACTCTGCTTGATACCGGCTGCCAACTAGACATCAAGCTGTTGATCACTACCCGTTGAGCCCCACAATCTAGCTAGCTTTCTATCCATTTTATAGTCCATTCATCCAATCCATACTTTTTTAAACTTGCCGGCAAGAATACTGTGGGAGACCAAATCAAAAGCTTTGCTGAAGTCAATAGATCACGGATATATCTTGATCAACAGATGATAATAAGTGATGATGACAGCACTGATTAGGGGTCTGGAACATATGAGTTATGAGGAGAGGCTGAGGGAGCTGGGATTGTTTAGCCTGCAGAAGAGAAGAATGAGGGGGGATTTGATAGCTGTTTTCAACTACCTGAAAGGGGGTTCCAAAGAGGATGGCTCTAGACTGTTCTCAATGGTATCAGATGACAGAACGAGGAGTAATGGTCTCAAGTTACAGTGGGGGAGGTTTAGATTGGATATTAGGAAAAACTTTTTCACTAAGAGGGTAGTGAAACACTGGAATGAGTTACCTAGGGAGGTGGTAGAATCTCCTTCCTTAGAGGTTTTTAAGGTCAGGCTTGACAAAGCCCTGGCTGGGATGATTTAACTGGGAATTGGTCCTGCTTTGAGCAGGGGGTTGGACTAGATGACCTTCTGGGGTCCCTTCCAACCCTTATATTCTATGATTCTATGATTCACTGCTGAATACTTGAGGTGCTGGGGACTCCATCCTACCCCTTTGGCCAGGCAGCAGGGAACTGGCCTAAGATCATTAACCTGTCCATAGCTTGTGGGCAGGATGCCAGCTTCTGCTGAACGGGTTGTTACGAGCATTGGCACTCAGACACCAGTGCTCTTACAGCATTGGCTTCACTGGGCACCTCAGGTTCCCTGATTCACATTGGCGAGGCTTGAGAATGAGCATGGAATAGTGACGGGGTGGCCAACCTGTGGCTCCAGAGCCACACGCGGCTCTTCAGAAGTTAATATGCGGCTCCTTGAATAGGTGCTGACTCCAGAGCTGGAGCTATAGGTGCCAACTTTCCACTGCTCAACCCCAGGCCCGCCCCCACTCCACCCCTTACCCCAAGGCCCCTGCCCCTTCCTGCCCCCTCCCCGAGCCTGCTGCACCCTTGCTCCTCCCCCCTCCATTCCAGAGTCTCCTGTACACTGTGAAACAGCTGATCGCAGTGGACAGGAGGCACGGGGAGGGAAGGGGAGGTGCTGATTGTCAGGGCTGCCGGCGGGCAGGAGGTACTGGGGGTAGCGAGGGGTGGCTGATGGGGGCTGCTGATGTATTACTGTGGTTCTCTGGCAATGTACAATGGTAAATTCTGGCTCCTTCTCAGGCTCAGGCTAGCCATGCCTGGAATAGAGTCTGGATGATAACACTCTCCTAGCTATGAGCACAAGGCAGCATCCAGTCACCACAGCACTGCCAGCAGCTCTGATGACTCAGCTGCTAACTCTGGCTGGGCTGTGTTGCTCCAGTGGGTTTGACCTTTCTTCCTGGATTCTCCAGAGGGAACCACTGGGTTCCTCTGCCCAAGAACTCTCTCAATGGGCATTCAACACATATTGAGACAGCCTGGGCTTCAGCAAGGCCAGCACTCAACATGCAGCTGGTATACAGCTCTGCATCTCCAGTTGCATCTTAGCCAGGCGCTGGGAAGCAAATACAGGTGCTTGGATAGGAATGAGCTTGCTGAGACTCCATCCAGAGAAGACAGGGGACTGGTAAAATGGCGGGATGGTCTCTAGAGATTTCCATTTGGGGATGCTTTTGTGTTCTTATATGGCATTGTGGCCCTACGTGCTCGGCAGGGTAACTAGGACCATCTCGGGTGCCCCAATGACCTGTTTTAGTGATCTCTAGAACAAACACTGCAGGAAGCTGCTCACATGGGTCAACTAGACGCCAGAGCCAGTGCAGAACATGGCTGTTGGCCTGCTGGGCAGTGCTAGCCATAAGTAGTGCATTATTCCAGCTCATGAACTGGCTTCCTAGCCACTTCTGGATGTGGTTCAGTGTATAAGGCCTATATGGTTGCTGTCCTGGCAAATTGCAGCTACCACTGCAGCCATGATCAGGCAACATATAATACTGAGTCCTGCCATGAGTGCAGGAGACTGGACTAGATGACCTCTCAAGGTCACTTCCAGTCCTACCATTCTATGATATTGCGCTTGCTCACACTGAACCGCCGGGTCATTCTCACTGAGTGACCCTTGACTCTGATAATCTGAGATTTTTGACCTTCTGGGCACAGAGTAAGGTCCATCCCTTTGGAGGGGGAGGGGTCTAACTATTGCACTTTGTACATAAGACTATGGACATAGGGATAGGTACATTTTACTGAGACCATAAGCCCTCTCTGCACAATCAGCTGCTGCTTTCTTTTATTTAGAACTTTGGGCAAATATTACAAGATCCTGCAAGAGGAGAGAAGCCCCTGATGCAACCTTGGCCTCCAGGAGCCCAACCAGTTCCCAAGGTCACAGTTGCAAGAGCCATATATATAGCTGCAGATCCTGAGTGATGCAGGGTGTGGAGATATTTTGAGCCATGCAGTGGGAGTGGCAGGTTCTAGAGGCTATGAACTATATTCAGTGCTTAGAATCAACATGGTTCCATTCCCCATGTTCTGGCCACATTCCTCTGCAGCAGCAGTTATTCACATGTCCTACATTATGAAAGTAGTTCCCTTGACACAGCCACTGCAGTAGTATTCTTACCTTGCTAAAGGAACTGTCCATGGGGTCAATCAGCAAGGAGTGTTCATGGAGTGGAGACACATCAATGCTGGAACCCAGAGCAGATGCCCATTCACTTGACTCCAACCTGCAGAAGACAGAGAAACATTCATTAACTGCTAGAACACACACTGCAGCAAGCTCCTCACATGGGTCACCTAGAAGCCAGAACCAGTGCAGAACACGGCTGTTGGCCTGCTGGGCAGTGATAGCCACAAACAGTGCATTACTCCAGCTCATGCATTGGCTTCCTAGCCACTTCTGGGTGTGATTCAAGAGCCTGGTGTTTAAGGCCTATATGATTAGGCCTCAACTAGAGTATTGTGTCCAGTTCTGGGCACCACATTTCAGGAAAGATGTGGACAAAATGGAGAAAGTCAAAAGAACAACAACAAAAATGATTAAAGATCTAGAAAACACGACCTATGAGGAAAGATTGAAAAAACTGGATTTGTTTAGTCTGGAGAAGAGAAGACAGAGGGGACATGATAACAGTTTTCAAGTACATAAAAGGTTGTTTCAAGGAGGAGGGAGAAAAATTGTTCTCCTTAACCTCTGGGGATAGGACAAGAAGCAATGGGCTTAAATTGCAGCAAGGGAAAACTTTGAGTCAGGGTGGTTAAGCACTGGAATAAATTGCCTAGAGACGTTACGAAATCTCTGACATTGGAGATTTTTAAAAGCAGGTTAGACAAACACCTGTCAGGGATGATCTAGAGAATACTTAATCATGCCTTGAGTGCAGGGAACTGGACTAGATGACCCACTGAGGTCCTGTCTAGTATTCTATGATTAATAGGTTTCAGTGCCCTGACCAGTGCTCTGGACACACAATGAGATAATAGGAAACCACAAACAATAGGCCATGATGCCTACAAGGAATCGTTCAGTCAGTAAAGGCATGATTATGGCATCACTTGAGGAGAACTCATTTGTAAAAACCTGGTACCCCCGGGAATCCAAATTACTTACCAGCTCCCTGTGGAAGGACATGACCTTAGTTCCAGCCCTACCCCAACTTCCCATTGTTTGAGTCTTATTTCAAATTAACTTGTGAGCTCATTGGGGCAGGAGCCATGTCTGGTGGAGTGTCTGTGAAGCACCCAGCACAATGGGCCTGATCCTGAGCGAGGAATCTGGACACTGCCATAATACAGATAAGGCTCAAAAAGCTCTGGTGGCCAGGGCAGACTAATGGAGATTCCCTACCCACAGGTGGAAAAACTGTCCTAGATTTCAGACAGAAACCTTCCTTGCTCAGAAATGACTGGGAATGACCATAAGGCTTCCTTTAAAACTGGGATTTTAAGGAAAAATCATGACCAACTTTCAGCCTTTCCAATGTGGAGCCCGGATTTCGCAGTGATGGACATTCTATAAAAAGCAGAGATGGACAGACAGCTAGAAACTTGGTGATGCACTAAGGTAACACAGCTTGCATGATTAGAAACACTCCACCTCCTGATCTGATCCTGTGCTGCTGAGAAAGCCTCCTCTGCAGCAAGACGCTGGTCTCGTTCCTCATGCAGCTGCTCTTCCAAACGCCTCAGGTCCTGCTTTGTGCTGCTGTGCAGATGTTTGGCCTCTGATAACCTGGTAGAAAATAGAACACTGAAATGCCCAAAATGTCTCTCTGGAGACCTCTGCTTATATTGTATTCACTGCTCTAGTACATGGAGAGTCTCTCCCTTGTCTCCACAAACAGGTGGGTTTTATTTACTTACTGTGGGAATGCTGAGATGAGGAGGTGAATCTTGCATTAAGCCATGAAGGTCAATGCAGAAAAGGAGTTCCATAGTCCTGGGCTCCATCACCCACTCCCACCTTTAGTTCCATTATTCCCAAGGAGCACAGTTATCATAGTAGGTATCAGTCCCAGAGGCAGCCCTGGTCCAGCTCACTGAGAGCCTTGAAGATTGAGACCAGGACCATAAATGTAACTCAATATCTACTGATGAGCCAACATAGTGAATGGGGAGCTAAGCTGACCCGCACTGGGCAGCAGCAATTGCTACATGTTGCAGTCAGTGTCTGTGGTTTCATCTAAAGGAATAGGGAGTCACAACAACTGAGTGCACCTCAGAGATTCCAGAAGGTTCTAGGGTGCTACAGCAGGACTCAGACTTTTCCCTGCCCCACTGGGCATCAGCCAAGGTCCTGTGTCAGGATTTACACCCTTCCCTCTGTCCTTACCTCAGCTGTAATTCCTGCAATTCTGGAGTGTAACACTCTCTTTGAAGTTCGTTCTTTTCCTGAGGGGCTCCTGGAGCAGCATCTGTCACGAGTGACCTCTGAAACAGAGTATATGTGCGGCAAGGCATCAAGTGCTGGGCAGGGCAATCAGTAAAGCAATGGGAGAGCCGGATTAAAGTCTCAAACAGAACAGAGTCCAGACCAGCTGCCATGTCATACAGCAAAGAAAGTCTGCAGTGAGAATTGCCCTTCAATTCACCTAGGCTGTCACAAGGAATACACCACCTTCCCTCCATTACTCCACCCCTTACCATATCCTTGTTTGGGGATTGCAGCTCCTGCAGCTGCCTCTCCAGGGCCATGCAGCGGTTCAGGACCTCACGGCAGTGCTGGTGGCTCTCACGGAGATTCTGGCTGCTGCCCCGCAGCTGGATAGAGAGGGCATTTTTCTCCTCAAAGATCTGAGAGAGCTGGGAAGAAGACCGAGCAAAGATGCTAAAACAGAATTTCTGAGAGAAGCTGCTCCCCTTGGCATCCACAGAAAAAGAAGGTACAGAAGGTAGGGATTGTCAGACTCAATCAGATCCAAGACTCATGCGGTCCTGGATCCATCCCTGATAGTGGCCAGTACCTGATGCTTCAGAGGAAGGTACAAGAACCTCACAATAGCAGATGAGGAATAATCTGCCCCCAGATTAGGTCTCATCCTGATCTTCAGTAGTTAGAGGTTGGTTTTAGCACTGAAGCAGGAGGCTTAATATCCCTTCTAAAATTTGTGTTAGCAATAACTCTTATAACGTTAGATATTCTTATCAACATAAATGTCCAAATCCCTCTTTGAATCCTGTTAACTTCTTCGGCTCAGTGACTTCCATATTAGTTTATATGGGAATGAGATGGCTTCTGTTAGATGGGGTGGGATCTGAGTTACTACAAAAAATTCTCTCCTGGGTATCTGGCTGGTGAATCTTGCCCATATGCTCAGGGTTTAGCTGATCGCCATATTTGGGTTCGGGAAAAAATTTTCCTCCAGGGCAGATTGGAAGAGGCCCTGGAGGTTTTTCACCTTCCTCTGTAGCATGGGGCACAGGTCACTTGCTGGAGGATTCTCTGCTCCTTGAAGTCTTTAAATCACGATTTGAGGACTTCAATAGCTCAGACATAGGTGAGAGGTTTTTCGCAGGAGTGGGTGGGTGAGATTCTGTGGCCTGCGTTGTGCAGGAGGTTGGACTATATGATCATAATGGTCCCTTCTGATCTTAGTATCTATGAACCCGTAAGGCTGCAGAAGGCAGACGGGGGCACTAAAGATCAATGACCTAAGTTGATAGAAACTGACTGACTTGTGGCCCATTTTCCTTATATAATCTACCTCCCTGCTCTTGGCTCTCAACGAAGCATTTGAGAGTAAGGACCAGCAGCAGAAGGGAACTGGCGTGGGGAAGGTCTTTCTGCTGGAGAGAGGATGGGTCACACTGGGTAGTGAGAGGGAAGACTGCAGAGATTTAAAAAAATAAAACAAACTCAGCAATGAGGCAAGTGATAAGGGGCCACAGTCAAGATAAAAGCCATGCAATTTATTTCACTGAAACTAGACTTCATGTAATCAGGATGGCTATTTTATAAAGATGCCCCCCAGAGAGCAGGCTTAGCCCTTAAAGAATGATGATGACTGCTGCTTTATTGGGACTACACTGGTGCAGATCGTACTGAATGCTGAGGGGTTTAGGTGGTGTAAAGTAGGCAGAATACGAAATGCCCAGCTCCAGGCTTAATACTGAGTTTGCCAAGTAAAGTTTCTGGAAAAATTCAGTGAGCAGAATTTTATACGTGTCTGAGATTTGAATGTGTCCAGGATCCCTGGATCATTCAGTGCCCAGGGTGGATGGTGAATAAGGCACTGTTGTGTAGTAAATGAGGCTGTTGTCTGTTGGATAATTTGCTGCAGAAGCTGAAACGTATGTAGTGACTAACATAGGGGACTGCACCAAAATGCACAGGAACAAGGGACCACAATTAAAGCATGCACAGGCCACCATAATTCTACCATTTTCTAACTTTTGAGTGCTTGACTTTGCAGTTCTGATAATTTTCTTTTGTACATCGTTGCTTGTTTCTTTACGCAAAGAGAGATGACCCAAAACGTATGGAATGCAAGCAGAGGAGAAGCTGTCCGGGATCTGTTTCTTACCAGTTGGCAGGAACTGTGTCACAATGTGAATGTGAAAAGGACGCTTGGTGCCAGGGCCACAGACTGTCATCGGGACTGAATTAAAGCAATTTGGAGCCTTACGCACACCAAGATATAGGGCCCTCCAGAGGTCTAGTCCCACAATATAGCCCTGTACCCGACCTGGAGTGGCAGGAGGCCCTCATCCCATCCCAGAGAGCTCAGGGGCAGCCACATCAGGAAATTTTTCCCATCCAGGAATGGCAGCTGGGATCCTTCACCCTCTGGGAGCAGCAAGGGCCCCCTTCTCTCTCCCAGGAAGACAGGAATAGCAGCAAGTGACCATCCCCACTGTCCTTCAATACCTATCCCACTGCCAGACTGTCTCTGCTTGGGTGAGGGTTGTGGTGGTCGAGAACTCCCTCCTCAGGGGGACTGAGTCATCTATCTACAGCCCCGACCGGGAAAACCAAGAAGTCTGCTGCTTGCCAGGAGCTAGGATCACAATGTGATGGAGAGACTGCCGAGACTCATCAAGCCCTCGGATCGCTACCCCTTCCTGCTCCTCTACGTGGGCACCAATGATACTGCCAAGAATGACCTTGAGTGGATCACTGCAGACTACGTGGCTCTGGGAAGAAGAATAAAGGAGTCTGAGGCGCAAGTGGTGTTCTCGTCCATCCTCTTCATGGAAGGAAAAGGCCTGGGTAGAGACCGTCGAATAGTGGAAGTCAACGAATGCTGGCGATCAGCGGGTTATCTCAAGTGCCTATACACAAATGCAAGAATCCAGGGAAACAAGCAGGGAGAACTGGAAGTCCTGGCACAGTCAAGAAATTATGATGTGATTGGAATAACAGAGACTTGGTGGGATAACTCACATGACTGGAGTACTGTCATGGATGGATATAAACTGTTCAGGAAGGACAGGCAGGGCAGAAAAGGTGGGGGAGTTGCACTGTATGTAAGGAAGCAGTATGACTGCTCAGAGCTCTGGTATGAAACTGCAGAAAAACCTGAGTGTCTCTGGATTAAGTTTAGAAGCGTGAGCAACAAGGGTGATGTCGTGGTGGGAGTCTGCTATAGACCACCAGACCAGGGGAAGGAGGTGGACGAGGCTTTCTTCCGGCAACTAACGGAAGATACTAGATCGCAGGCCCTGGTTTTTATGGGAGACTTCAATCATCCTGATATCTGCTGGGAGAGCAATACAGCGGTGCACAGACACACTAAGAAGTTTTTGAAAAGTGTAGGGGACAATTTCCTGGTGCAAGTGCTGGAGGAACCAAGTAGGGGCAGAGCTCTTCTTGACCTGCTGCTCACAAACCGGGAAGAATTAGTAGGGGAAGCAAAAGAGGAGGGGAACCTGGGAGGCAGTGACCATGAGGTGGTCGAGTTCAGGATCCTGACAGAAGGAAGAAAGGAGAGCAGCAGAATACAGACTCTGGACTTCAGAAAAGCAGACACTGACTCCCCCAGGGAACTGATGGGCAGGAACCCCTGGGAGAATAACATGAGGGGGAATGGAGTCCAGGAGAGCTGGCTGTATTTTAAAGAATCCTTATTGAGGTTACAGGAACAAACAATCCTGATGTGTAGAAAGAATAGTAAATATGGCAGGCGACCAGATTGGCTTAACAGTGAAATCCTTGCTGATCTTAAACACAAAAAAGAAGCTTACAAGAAGTGGAAGATTGGACAAATGACCAGGGAGGAGTATAAAAATATTGCTCAGGCATGCAGGAGTGAAATCAGGAAGGCCAAATCACACCTGGAGTTGCAGCTACCAGGAGATGTTAAGAGTAACAAGAAGGGTTTCTTCAGGTATGTTAGCAACAAGAAGAAAGTCAAGGAAAGTGTGGGCCCCTTACTGAATGAGGGAGGCAAACTAGTGACAGAGGATGTGGAAAAAGCTAATGTACCCAATGCTTTTTTTGCCTCTGTCTTCACGAACAAGGTCAGCTCCCAGCATGCTGCACTGGTCAGCACAGCATGGGGAAGAGGTGACCAGCCCTCTGTGGAGAAAGAAGTGGTTCGGGACGATTTAGAAAAGCTGGACAAGTACAAGTCCATGGGGCCGGATGCGCTGCATCCGAGAGCGCTAAAGGAGTTGGCGGATGTGATTGCAGAGCCATTGGCCATTATCTTTGAAAACTCATGGCGATCGGGGGAGGTCCCGGACGCCGGAAAAAGGCTAATGTAGTGCCCATCTTTAAAAAAGGGGAGGAGGAGGATCCGGGGAACTACAGGCCAGTCAGCCTCACCTCGGTCCCTGGAAAAATCATGGAGCAGGTCCTCAAGGAATCAATTCTGAAGCACTTAGAGGAGAGGAAAGTGATCAGGAACAGTCAGCATGGATTCACCAAGAGCAAGTCATGCCTGACTAATCTATTTGCCTTCTATGATGAGATAACTGGCTCTGTGGATGAGGGGAAAGCAGTGGACATGTTATTCCTTGACTTTAGCAAAGCTTTTGACACTGTCTGCCACAGTATTCTTGCCAGCAAGTTAAAGAAGTATGGGCTGGATGAATGGACTATAAGGTGGATAGAAAGTTGGCTAGATAGTCGGGCTCAACGGGTAGTGATCAGTGGCTCCATGTCTAGTTGGCAGCCAGCATCAAGCGGAGTGCCCCAAGTGTTGGTCCTGGGGCCGGTTTTGTTCAGTATCTTCCTTAATGATCTGGAGGATGGCTTGGACTGCACCCTTAGCAAGTTTGCAGATGACACTAAACTGGGAGGAGTGGTAGATACGCTGGAAGGTAGGGATAGGATACAGAGGGTCCTAGACAAATTAGAGGATTGGGCCAAAAGAAATCTGGTGAGGTTCAACAAGGACAAGTGCAGAGTCCTGCACTTAGGACGGAAGAATCCCATGCACCGCTACAGACTAGGGACCAAACGGCTAGGCAGCAGTTCTGCAGAAAAGGACCTAGGGGTGACGGTGAACGAGAAGATGGATATGAGTCAACAGGAGGGTTGATATGAGTCACTAGGAGTGTGGTGAAGCATTGGAATGCGTTACCTAGGGAGGTGATGGAATCTCCTTCCTTTGAGGTTTTTAAGGTCAGGCTTGACAAGCCGTGGCTGGGATGATTTAGTTGGGGATTGGTCCTGCTTTGAGCAGGGGGTTGGACTAGATGACCTCCTGAGGTCCCTTCCAACCCTGATATTCTATGATCCCATGTGGGCTGGGTCTGCTATACTCTTCTCCTTCTGCCATATAAAACCCTTGTCTGGGATGGGTTGTCTGTGCCTTTAAAGCAGTGGGTCAGAGTTAGCACTCCATTGAGATGCATGGGACAGTTCCTCCCTTTTGGAGCTATTATCTCAGGCTGTCTGCAAACTCAGTCAGTGTATTGGTTACACTCAGGCCACAGTTTCTAGCTTTTCTTCACAACCATAAGGGCAAGGAACTTCTCTTTTTTAAAAAAAAAAAAAAAAAAAAAGTAACTCCTATACTGATGTAATCATATGACTCCAGGAGTTGGGGCCCTAGACACAGGCCCATAGTGCTTATGCCTTAATACAGCCCTGGCTAATGGAGAAGTAAGAGATGTAAGAGATTGATTTGGCTCCATCCAGTCCATCTCCCAGAAGCTAGTGCAGGACTGTTCCCTAGCTATAGTTATTAGTATTTTGCCCAGTTTAAAGTGTCCCCAGTGTTGGGGCTCCCCGCCACAGAAGACAGTTCATGAACTGGATTCATCTCCCTAATGGGGAGTGACAGGGCCTGACCCTTCCTCTGGGACCATTCCCAGGCAGATCCACCCCTGTGCCAGGGAGAAACGGGGCCCCAGCTCTTCCCCTGGGGATGATTCTCTGGCTGGACCCATGGCCCTGTCAAGGTGTGATGGGGCCCCCAGTTCTTCTCTAGGGAAGCTGTTCTGCAGCCCGACAGCTTTTTCTGATATCCACCCCGAATCTCATTACTTTTCCGGTGGGGGTCTGTAGGCTCTGGGACAGAAGTTTGTTCTCCCCAAACTCTACATTCCCAGCACAAGCGCCTTAAGCAGGGAGAGGTCTGCTCCTTCCTCCAAGTCCTAGAGGAGGTCTGTTCTCTTCCTTGTCCCAAGTTCCATGAGCAGGAAGAGGCAACTTGCTGTACCTTACTGTTTAACTGTTGAATTCTCAGCTCCTTTTGGTGCAGTTCTTTCAGGCTGTCACCCAGTTGGACCCGGAGGTGATCTGTTTCGGATTCTAGGCTGGACGGGTCCCCTCCCAAAGTTTCACTGGAGCTGGGGGTCTCTGGAGAAGTCTGCCAAGAAAAGAGTGATGAAAGTACCTATTGCTGAGATCTCTGTTGAATCCCATTCCCTTTTTAACCACACACCTGTCTGGTGTACAAGTCACAAAACCTTCCATTGATCCTATATCTGGAACATTGCTTGCCAGTGCCAAAGGGGTGAGAGTAAATGGCCACAGCACAAAGGGCAGCTGAAGAGCAGAACAATTAGTGAAAGTTCAGTTGGCTTACACATGGGACTCTTGACCTTCCCTGTTTGCCCAACAGCCTCCTTAGAGATCTGCAGCAGCAATGGCTCAAAAGACACCAGTATATGGATGGGAATGTGCAAGAGCATCAGCAAAGCCATCCTTGCCCCTATGGCTCTTCAGTTTAGAGAACAAAGAAACTAGCACTCTGCCTCCCTTTCCTTCACATGATCCATGCAAGAACTCCACACCTGTACACTGTATTGTTCCCACTTGGATCTATAGATTGTAAGGTCTCGGAGACAGTGGCTTTGTCGACCGCACTAAATACTCAACTTCAGCTTAAAGTATGAAATCAGCAACAGAGAACATCCTTATTCAGCAGCTTGCTATCCTAAGAGAGCTTCTTAAAGCACTATCCCCAAACATAGCTCTTCCCATTTTTTTTGTTGATACCTTGAGTGGTTGCTTGAGATCAGCATTGCTAAGTATTTACAGTGCTACTGAACAGGGACCCATGAATCAGGAATTCCTGAGATCTCATCCCAGTCTGGCATGGACATCATCTGTAGCCTTAGTCAAGGCACACCTTCTGCCCCAGTGTCTCCATCTGCTAAATGCGGATAATTCTCACTAGTCCACGTCACAGAGATATTGAGAGGACTGATAATTGTACAGCACTTTGCACGTGAACAACAACAAATAAGTGGTAGGGATTATTATATAAGTAACAAACAACCCTCAGAGCCTCTGGATCTGGAACCTTTTATATGGCTGCTGCTGGGACACTGAGGGTCCCAAACCTCTTAACATACCAGCATGCTTGTGCCAAAGAGAATTCTCTATAGTCAGAGTCATAGAAATTATCTATCTGAGGTACACCTAGAGCACCCATCATTGGTCCAGTGCGAGATTCAAGTAAGGAACTGACGTGGTGATGGGCCTAACCCATAACAGGGATCTAAGGGATGATCTGTCAAGTTTCTGAGAACCTGTAAGAGGGAACCAGAACCCAGTTTCTGGGGATGTTAGCACAGCAATACCTGTTCTGACAGGTTCATGTCTGCATTCTCTCCGCATTATAGGAGGAGAGATTTCTGGTGCTGGAACAGACCTGTGCTTTTTCCCTTTGGCCTTGAGGGCAAAGGAAAGTGTGCCCTTGTGGTCTGGTGCACACATTCCTGTCTAAAAGCTGGATCCACACTGGATCTGTGTCACAATCCACATTTCGTTTGGAAACCATGGAATCACTTGTGGGGCTGTGATGCTTCCCAGGGCTGTGAGGCACCTCAATACCACTTGTCCTTAGCAGGAGAAAGCCTTGTCTGTGCTTGGCAGGGGTCAGCTCCCTAGAGAGAAAGAAGGCTGTATAGTTTGAATGGCTTCCACTTCAGCAGAAGTGGGATGAATCTCCTTGGGGACAGGCTGGTTAGAATAGTCAGAAAAGGGTTGAACTAACAGCAAACAGAGAGGGTTAAAAGAGGGACGATACGAGCACTCAGCACGAAAATGAGATGGTGAGAACAAAATTAACCAAGGAACCAAAGGATATGAAGAGAAGAGAAATTCTTGAATTGACAATACACCAATGCTAGGAGCATGGGTAATAAAAAGGAGGAAATGGAATTACCCATTTATGAGCATAAATTCAATCTAGCTGGCATTACTGAAACCTGGTGGAATGATTTGCATGACTGCAATGTTAAAATCAATGTTTCTAATCTATTTAGGAAGGATCAAGTGAGCAAATGGGTGGGGGAGTAGCACTCTGTGTCAAAAATAGCATTACCTGTTTCTGAGTCTTGGATAGCTCATACAAAAATGATCCTGAATGCTTATGGATCAATGTCCTAACAGATAAAGCTCAAGATAGGGGACTAGTTGGTGTCTGCTACAGATCACAAAACACACTAGGGAACAGGATGACCACCTCTTTACGCACCTTTCTATAATGTGTAGGAAAAAAAGCTGTGGTGGAAACTTCATTTTGAGTGACGCATGCTGGAGGTCTTATGCTGCGAGTACTAAAACATTCTTGAGATTTCTAACAATTATAGATTACAATTTCCTAACTCAAAAAGTGTTGCATCCAACACGGGGAAATTCTATATTAGACCGTGTTCTAACAGATAAAGAGGAACTGATCACAGACCTAAAAGTTGATGGTATATCTGGTACAAGTGACCATGATTGATCACATTTGTAATGTGCAAACAGAATAAAATTCAGACAAATTTTTTATATATATACATATACACACACACACACAGTGCTTTAAAAGGGCCAGTATCACAAAGCTGAAAACAATTATTAGCCATATCAACTGGGAGGAAGAGGTCAATCATAAAAATGTGACTAATAATTGGGAATAATTCAAGAACACCTTACTAGACACACAAAAAACCACAATCCCATAATTGAGGAAGGAGGCAATATTGTTAAAAATCTCCACCTGGTTTAAAAGGGAAGTGATGGCAGCTGTAAAAATATAAAACAACAACAACAACAAATGGAAGAACAGGGAAGTTGATCTTAATGATCTTAATCTCATTTATCTTCATAAATGATCTGGAGGATGGTGTGGATTGCACTCTCAGCAAATTTGCGGATGATACTAAACTGGGAGGAGTGGTAGATACGCTGGAGGGCAGGGATAGGATACAGAGGGACCTAGACAAATTGGAGGTTTGGGCCAAAAGAAATCTGATGAGGTTCAGTAAGGATAAGTGCAGGGTCCTGCACTTAGGACGGAAGAACCCAATGCACAGCTACAGACTAGGGACCGAATGGCTAGGCAGCAGTTCTGCGGAAAAGGACCTAGGGGTGACAGTGGACGAGAAGCTGGATATGAGTCAGCAGTGTGCCCTTGTTGCCAAGAAGGCCAATGGCATTTTGGGATGTATAAGTAGGGGCATAGCGAGCAGATCGAGGGACGTGATCGTCCCCCTCTATTCAACATTGGTGAGGCCTCATCTGGAGTACTGTGTCCAGTTTTAGGCCCCACACTACAGGAAGGATGTGGATAAATTGGAAAGAGTCCAGCGAAGGGCAACAAAAATGATTAGGGGTCTGGAACACATGAGTTATGAGGAGATGCTGAGGGAACTGGGATTGTTTAGTCTGCAGAAGAGAAGAATGAGGGGGGATTTGATAGCTGCTTTCAACTACCTGAGAGGTGGTTCCAAAGAGGATGGTTCTAGACTATTCTCAGTGGTGGAAGAGGACAGGACAAGGAGTAATGGTCTCAAGTTGCAGTGGGGGAGGTTTAGGTTGGATATTAGGAAAAACTTCTTCACTAGGAGGGTGGTGAAACACTGGAATGCGTTGCCTAGGGAGGTGGTGGAATCTCCTTCCTTAGAAGTTTTTAAGGTCAGGCTTGACAAAGCCCTGGCTGGGATGATTTAATTGGGGATTGGTCCTGCTTTTGAGCAGGGGGTTGGACTAAATGACCTCCTGAGGTCCCTTCCAACCCTGATATTCTATGATTCTATGAATATACAGCAGAAATGAAGGATTGTAGAAAACTGATTAGGGAAGCCCAAGGATACAAGGAGAACTCTATGGTCAGCTAAGTTAAGAATAGTAAGAAGAAGTTTTTAACATTTATTACGACCAAAAAGAATCCTGACAATGCTATTGGTCCATTACTAGATGGAAACTGCAGAATTATCAATAATAATCCAAAAATGACAGAAGTGTTCAACAAATATTTCTGTTCTGTATTTGGGGAAAAATCAGATATATAGTCTTATCATATGGTGATAATACTCTTTCCATTCTACTAGTATACCTGGAGGATGTTAAACAAAAGCTGCTAAAGTTAGACACTTAAATCAGCAGGTCCAAATAACTTGCATCCAATAGTTTTAAAAGAGCTGTCTGAAAAGCTTGCTGTAAAAGACAGTTACCTTTTCTGTAACTGGTGTTCTTCGAGATGTGTTGCTCATGTCTATTCCACAATAGGTGTGCGTGCTTGCCACGTGCACTGGTGCTGGAAGTTTTTCCCCTAACAGTACCCGTCGGGGGGAAATGTCCCCCCCGGAGCAGTATAAGGGGGGCTGTGCTCCCATCACCCTCAGTTCTTTCTTGCCAGACATCTCCGACAGAGGGGAAGGAGGGTGGGATGTGGAATGGACACGAGCAACACATCTCGAAGAACACCAGTTATGGAAAAGGTAACTGTCTTTTCCTCTTCGAGCGATTGCTCATGTGCATTCCACAATAGGTAATTCCACACTATATCTGTTGGAGATGGGTAGGAGTTCACAGACTCTCAGGATGGAGCACGGCCCTGCTGAACTCGGCGTCCTCCCTGGTTTGGGAGACTATCGCATAATGCGAGGTGAACATGTGAACCGAAGACTGGATAGCAGCGCTGTAAATGTCCTGAATGGGAACATGGGCTAGAAAGGCAGCCGAAGAGGCTTGCGCCCTAGTTGAGTGTGCCCTCACAATCAGCGGCGAGGGGACTCCTACTAGATCGTAACAGTGACGAATACACAAGGTGATCCAGTTGGAGAGCCGCTGAGTAGAGATAGGCAGACCTCTCATGCGTTTGGCCGAGGTGATGAACAGCTGTGAGGACTTCCTGAATGGCTTAGTCCGCTCCAGGTAAAAGGCCAGAGCCTGTCTCACATCCAGCATGTGGAGACGGCATTCCTCACTGGACTCATGGGGCTTGGGACAGAGCAACGGCAGGAAGATATCCTGACTCATGTGGTAGGTGGAGACCATCTTGGGGAGGAACGAAGGATGTGGTCGGAGATGGACCTTATCCTTATGGAACACTGTGTACGGGGGCTCGGGGGTCAGGGCCCTGAGCTCCGAGACCCATCTGGCTGATGTGATCACCATCAGGAAGGCTACCTTCCACGAGAGGTGCGACCAGGAGCATGTAGCTAGCGGCTCAAACAGGGGACCCGTCGGCCGGGCCAGCACCAAGTTCAGGTCCCACTGCGGGACTAACATACGGGAACAGACGATCCAATCCCTTAAAGAATCAGCCAGTCATGGCATAGGAGAAAACCATGTGCCCCTGCACTGTCAGGTGGAAGGCAGATATGGCCGCCAAGTGCACCTTGACGGACGAGGGCGCTTGGCCCTGGGCTCTAAGGTGAAGAAGGTAGTCTAAAATGAGCTGAATTGGGGAAGCCACGGGCAACATGCCCCAATCAGCCGCCCACCATGAAAAGCGAGACCACTTTGCCAGGTAGGCCCGAAGCATGGAGGACTGTCTGCTTTCCAGGAGGATGAACCCCTTCCGAGCAAGTCCTTTCCTCCCGGCGTAACCATTGAGCAGCCACGCCGAGAGGGGGAGTGCCAATAGGCTGGGGTGGAGGAGGCGGCCCTGATCGTGGGAGAGCATGTCCGGGCGGGGTGGCAACAGCCACGGCGGGGCGACTGCCAGGTTTGTGAGAGTCCCGTAACAATGTTGCCTGGGCTATGCCGGGGCGATCAGGAGGACCCAGGCCCTCTCCATTTATATCTTGTCCAAGACCTTGCCGATCAGTGGGATCGGGGGAAGGCACAGAGAAGCCGGCCTGACCAGGATAGGAGGACAGTATCGGAGATGGTGCCCACACCCAACCCCCACCCCGGAACCGAAGCGGGGACACTGGTGGTTCTGCCGTGTTGCGAACAGGTCCACCTGAGGAGTGCCCCATGTTTGGAAAATCCTGTGCACCACCTCTGGGTGTAGTGACCACTCGTGCTGAGAGGAGAAGTCTCGGCTCACGCGATCTGCCCGGGAATTCCGGGTGCCTGGTAAATGGTGGGCCTCCAGGCAAATATCGTGGGCTATGCAGAAGTCCCACAGCCTCAGGGCTTCCTGGCAGAAGGCTGAGGAGTGGGCCCCACCTTGTTTTTTGATGTAAAACATCGAGGCTGTGTTGTCTGTGAGAACCCTGACCACTCTGCCCTCCAGGTGCGAGCGGTAGGCTACGCATGCCAGATGGACCGCCCTGAGTGCCTTGATGTTTATATGCAGGGCAGGGTCCGGCACGGACCACAGACCTTGGATCTGAACGTTCCCCACATGGGCTCCCCACCCCAGCTCCACCGATGGGGGCCTGCCCCTGAACGGGACCCTGTGGAGCATGTTCCCCAGGAAGGACCTCCATTGCAGGAAGGCAATCACCGGTTCGGGGACAGTGAGGACCATGTCCATCCTGTCTCTGGACTAGGAGAACACTGAGGCCAATCAGAGCTGGAGGGGCCTCATCCTGAGCCTGGCACGGCGAACCACATATGTGCACGCTGACATGTGACCCAGGAGCTAGAGGCATGCTCTGGCTGTGGTCACAGGGAACCTTGTGACTGTGTCGATGAGCCCTCTTAAGGTCTCGAACCTGTCCGGTGGAAGGGAGGCCCTGGCCGATGTCACGTCCAGGACTGCCCCCAATAAACTCTATGCGCTGCACCGGAACTAACGTGGACTTGGTGTCATTTACCAACAGGCCCAGGGTGGCACACGTGGACAGGAGGAGCGCCACGTGATCCAGCACCCACGACCTGGAGCTGCCCTTGACCAGACAGTCATCAAAATAGGGGAAGATCTGAATCCTCAGACGTCTGAGGTAGGCTGCTATCACAGACATGCACTTTGTGAACACCCTGGGAGCAGTGGACAGGCCAAACGGGAAGACCGTAAATTGGTAGTGCTCCTGTCCAACCGTGAAACGGAGGAAACATCTGTGCCCCTCGAATATATGAATGTGGAAGTACGCATCCTGCAGATCGAGGGCGGCGTACCAGTCCCGAGGACCCAGGGAGGGGATGATGGAGGCCAGAGAGACCATGCAAAACTTGAGCTTTACCATGTACTGGTTCAGGCCTCACAGGTCCAGGATGGGCCTGAGCCCACCTTTGGCTGTCGGGATAAGGAAATAGCGGGAGTAGTACCCCTTGCGACTGAACTCTGCTGGCACCACTTCCACCGCTCCTAGGCCAAGGAGCCGCCCCACCTCCTGCTTGAGCAGGGCCTCATGAGAGGGGTTCCCCAGGAGGGACTGGGACTGAGGGTGGTTAGGTGGGGTAGAGCCCCACTGGAGGGTATAGCCCCAGGAGACGATTTTGAGGACTCAACGGTCTGAAGTCAGCCGCGACCACTCTAGAAGAAAAGCACACAACCGTTTGGAGAAGGGAAGCTTTATTGCGGGTGGATTGCTGGTATGAACTGGGAAGTCGCCCCCAGGCATCCCGTCAAAACTGATGTTTTCCCGCCTGCTTGCCCTTGGAAGGCCCAGGCTGGGGGGCAGACTGGGACTGCGTCTGCGGGCGCTTTTTATAGTCCCGAGACTTTTTATGAGGGGGCTTATATTTAGAGTGGGTGGCCTGGGTGGGAGCCTGCTGAGGCCTAAACTTGGTCCTGGCCGGAGCCGGGACATAGAGGCCAAGTGTCTTAAGCATTGTGCAAGAACCTTTCAGGCTGTGCAAACAGGGCCTTGCCATCGAACGGAAAGTCCTGCAAGGAGTTCTGCGCCTTCCTGGACAGCAGGAGCCACAACGCCCTCCTCACGGACACCACGGAGGCCATAGACCTTGCAGCTGTATCCGCGGCATCTGACGCTACCTGCAGGGTTGCCCTGGCAGCCGCTGTACCCTCCTCCAGCAGAGCTTTGAACTCTTTCTTGTCACGCTCCTGGAGGGAGTCCTTGAATTTGCGTAGAGAGCCCCACAAATTGAACTCATACCGTCCCAGGAGAGCCTGATGGTTCACCACCCTTAACAGGAAACTTGAGGATGAATAAACCTTTCTCCCAAATAAGTTCAGCCTCCTTGAGTCTTTATTTTTCGAAGTAGGGGCTGGTTGGCCCTGTCTCTCTCTGTGGTTGACCAACTCGACCACCAGGGAGTTGGGAAAAGGGTGGGTGTACAGGTATTCATGACCCTTGGCGGGCACAAAGTACTTCCGTTCTGCCTTCTTAGAGATGGGTGGCAAGGAAGCCGGGGTTTGCCATAACGTGTTTGAAATTTTTTCCACCCCTTCATGGAGTGGGAGGACCACCATGCCCGGTGCCAAGGCCAAGCGGACATTGAAGAGGAAGTCTGGGGGTTCCTCCACCTCCTTGGCCTGAAGGTTGAGGCTTGATGCCACCCCTTTCAATAGTTCCTGGTAGGCTTTAGAGTCCTCCTGCGGAACAGAGGGAGGAGGCGCCGTAATCACCTCATCAGGGAGGATGAGGATGCGGGTGTGGTACTCTGTGTACCCACTGGTACCAGAGATCCCACCACTTGGTCGTCCTCTGGGCACGGAACCGAAGATGCACGCCACACCGACTCCTTTCTGGGAGGCTGGGAAAGAGAGGCTGATGGTCTTTCCAAGGCTCTGGCCACCGAGCGAGCCCCCACTGGGGGCTGTGTCAGGGGCCACGGGGCCCATTGGTACACGGTGCCGGCCAAGGAGCCAGGTGCCACTGCACCTGCTGTGGCACCGGCAGAGCGGGCTGTTCAGCCTGACTAGGCTGTTCCATCGACCGACGACTACGAAGGGAGGCCCGGCTGGCGTACGACCTGCCGCTGTCCCTGGACCGGGAGAAGTGGTGGTGTCAGGAATGGTGCTGACCATGAGACCATGATCCCCACGTGGAACAGTGGTATCGCCGGTAGCAGCTGCTCCACGATCGGCTCCAGCAGTCGGATCTGCGACGGCAAGGCGCCGGCGATCGATGCCCGGGACTGCGGGAGCAGTGCCGCAGTGGGGTCCTGGAGCGAGACGAAGAACGGGAACTGCGTTGATGCCTGTATCACGACGGGCTATGGTAGCCTCTTGGAGACGAGGACCTCCAGTGCCGTCTGTCTCGATCTCGATGGGGAGCAGCGCCTGGAACCTCTGTCAGTCGGAATCCAGCCAGACAACCTGGTGGGGGTCGATGGGGATGGGCGCGAACTGCACACGGGGTGGTTGCTGAGCTGCGAACGGCGTTGGGAACGTTGCCTCGACCACAAACGGTACCGATCAGGTTGTGACTGCGGAGACCCAAGCAGCGGCTTGCCTCTGGACTGGGGAGCCAACGGTGGCGGTGCCCCAGGTACCGGCAGAGACATAATGTCCCGGGCCGCTTGCAGCGCCTCCAGCGTGGAGGGCACCCGGACATCCGGGGAGGCCTGCGCTGAGTGGGCCAAGCTACTCTGCTCAACCTGAGTCAGAGGCCTAGTGGCCGACAGGGATGGAAAACTGCCCAACATGGGTCTAGACTCTCCTCTGGGCTTGCTCTGGTGTCTCGGCGGCGAAGACCTCTTCTTAGCCTTCTTGGTGTGCCCCGTGTATGGGGAGCGGTGCCGGCCGGTGGAAGGCACTGAAGGGTTGCCGCGCACCGACACTGCAGTACCGACTCAGAGCAGCACACCGGAGTTGGGGTCAGCGCCGACTCCATCAGAATGGCTCAGAGCCGAATGTCCCTTTCCTTCTTGGACTGAGGCTTGAAAGATCTGCAAATCTTGCAGAGATCACTGAGATGGGTTTCCCCCAGACAGCGTAAACACTCATTGGCATGCGGGTCACTCACTGGCATCGGGCGCCTGTAAGTGTCGCACGACTTAAAGCCTGGGGCACGGGACATGCCCTGACCCGGACGCACTAAACTATACTAACACTAATCTGAACTACTTCAACTACAGGTACTACTAACTAAGAATGAACAGAGTTCAAGAGGAAAGCTGCAGAAAAGCTGGAGCAGAGCAGTTCCAATGCACCTTCATTGGTAGCAAGAAGGAACTCGGGGTGGGAGGAGAGCACGCTCCAGGGGTTGCTGGGGCGACCCCCTACAGGTACTACTAGGGGAAAAACTTCTGGCACCAGTGCATATGGCGAGCATGCCCACCTATTGTGGAGTGCATATGAGCAATCACTCGAAGAAGAATATGAATCTGAAAGGCACCTTGGGTGAAAGTGATCATGAAATGGTAGAGTTCATGATTCTAAGGAATGGTAGGAGGGAGAACAGCAAAATAAAGACAATGGATTTCAAGAAGGCAAACTTTAGCAAACTCATGGAGTTAGTAGGTAAGATCCCATGGGAAGCAAGTCTAAGGGGAAAAACAATTGAAGACAGTTGGCAGTTTTTCAAAGAGACATTATTAAAGGCACAAGAGCAAACTACCCCACTGCATAGGAAAAGTAGGAGATATGGCAAGACAACACCCTGGCTTAACCAGGAGATTGCCAATGTCTAAAAATCAAAAAAGATACTTACAAAAAGTGGAAACTAGGTCAAATTACAAAGGATGAATATAAACAAATAACACAAGTATGTCGGGACAAAATTAGAAAAGCCAAGGCACAAATCAAGAGCTAGGGATATAAAAGGAAACAAGAAAACATTCCACAAATACCTTAGAAGCAAGAGGAAGACCAAGGACAGGATAGGACTGTTACTCAATGAGGAGGGAAAAACAATAACAGAAGATGTAGAAATGGCAGAGGTGCTTAATGACTTCTTGGTTTCAGTTTTCACCAAGAAGGTTGGTGGTGATTGGACGTCTAACATAGTGAATGCCAGTGAAAATGAGGTAGGATCAGAGACTAAAATAGGGAAAGAACAAGTTAAAAATTATGTAGACAAGTTAGATGTCTTCAAATCACCAGGGCCTGATGAAATGCATCCTAGAATACTTACGGAGCTGACTGAGGAGACATATGAGCTATTAGCGATTATCTTTGAAAAGTCATGGAAGACAGGAGAGACTCCAGAAGACTGGAAAAGGGCAAATATAGTGCCAATCTATAAAAAAGGAAATAAGGACAACCCAGGGAATTACAGACCAGTCAGCTTAACTTCAGTACCTTGAAAGATAATGGAGCACATAATTAAGCAATCCATTTGCAAACACCTAGAAGATAATAAGGTGATAAAGTAACAGTCAGCATGTATTTGTAAAGAACAAATCATGCCAAACCAACCTGATAGATTCTTTGACAGGGTAACAAGGCTTGTGGATAGGGGGAAGTGGTAAACGTGGTATATCTTGACTTTAGTAAAGCTTTCGATACGGTCTCGCATGACCTTCTCATAAACAAACTAGGGAAATGCAACCTAGATTGAGCTACTATAACGTGGGTGCATAACTGGTTGGAAAACCATTCCCAGAGAGTAATTATCAGTGGTTCACAGTAATGCTGAAAGGATATAATGAGTGGAGTCCCACAGGGATCAGTTCTGGGTCCAGGCCTGTTCAATATCTTCAGTGATTTAGATAATGGCATAGAGAGTACACTTATAAATTTTGTAGACTATACCAAGCTGGGAGGGGTTGCAAGTGCTTTGGAGGGTAGGATTAAATTTCAAAATGATCTGGAGAAACTGGAGAAATGGTTTAAAGTACAGGGAGTCTCATCTTACATACATTTAACATGCGCGAATTCAGCTTTGCACGCTTGGCAAAAACAAAAACAAAAAAAAGAGAAAAATAATTTACATACTGTGGAAGTATAACATTGTATAAGTATAACGTTGTATAAGGGGACATGCTGGATACATTGTATATGAGAGGGCATGCCAAAACATGTTACAAAGTATCTGAGGGAGCACACGTAGGGACAGTTAGCTTTTGAATGGAGAAGCAATTAAGACAGAGACAGCACATCTAAGAAGCAGGCATCAGAATGGAAGGTGTGAAGGGCAATTAGTTAAGTTAACTGGAAGCTGTTAAAGGAGATTGTTAAGGGTGGCAGGTAATTGAAAATACGTGACTGGTCTCAGGGATCTCGAAGGGCGGTGACTAAAATCTTTTTCTTCTTTTGTCTGTAACTTCTCTGTAACTTGTTCTCCAAAAAACTGTATAAATTAAAAGACACAAGCCCCACTCGGGGGGCTCACTTCTAAATGTATTAGCAGAGCAGCTTTGCTAATAAAACAGAGTGGTCTGATAAATTGTGAGTCTGAGTCAAACTTTGACAATTTGGAGGTTCCACCGAGATGGCAAGCGGCTTCACTGAGGTTGTGTGATCCCTGACTGCCTTGCAGGACGATCGTGGCAGCCGGCGCCTGGACGCTTAGTCCAAGCGATCCTCCACAAGACAGAAAGGTACACAGCAGCAGCGCAGTCTACGCCATTGAACTTGGTTCCCACTCTGTTCGGGTAGGGGTCTTTGGATCCAGCTTCTGGAATCAGACGTCTCAGGTTATTATTATTTTTGTGCTTTAACCGGTTTGAGGACTGTCTTGTCTTTGTGTCTATCTGTCTTCCCCGTGGTGTGTGTGTGAATCTGGGAGCCATCTCTGTCCGGAGACTGGCTGACCAAGGGGTCCCCATCCCCACGGTCTGAATAAGTGGAATCTGCACAGCTGCAGCCGCACCACACCTTGGGTATAACCCCTGGTGTGAAAGCAAGGGCAGTTGAGGCAGTAGCCTGTGGGCTCCTTTCTGTGTGTTGCACCGGGTACCGCTCTGCTGAGCCTGAATTTCCTTCTTGTGTGAGTGCTGTGTGAAGTCCTCCTGGATGGGTAATCAGAAGTCTAAGGTAGAACAGTTCCCTAAGGGAACTCCAGCTTATTTTATGTATTTTAGGAGGGGTCTGGACTCTTGTAGGTTTCTTGAAAAATGGTCCAAATTAGCTCTAGAGAACCCCAAATTACAGTGGCCACTGTTAGGTTCTTGGGACAAGGATCGAGTGGACGCTTTAAAAAGCAAACTCATCCTCCCAAAAACCAAATTGGAGAGAGGAGAAGTAGACTGCTTCATGCAGTGGTGGGAAGAGGCAAATCGTAGATGGACTGAGTCAAAACTCACCTCTCTTAAAAATTCTATCAAAAAACTAACAGTTCAATTGGATGCAGTCTCTCCCACCACCAATCCGAGCGCTCCCCTTTGCCCAGTCCTGTGCAATGATCCGGATCAAACCCGACCCCCACCATACTCCTGCGCAAATAAGAAATCAGAAAAGGAAAAATCTTCAGTGACTACAGATAATGAAAGTGAAGAAGATACCCTCATTGGCCTCGCAGCTCTGCAAAATATTATGAAGAAGAAATCCAAAGCAGACTGCAAAGATTTTCTTGACATCTCTTCTTGGAAAAGAGAACCTGATGGGAGGTTAATGAGAGACTCTGATCAAACTGTTGTGGTACCCTTACGAGTCCTTAAGATGGGAGAAAGTGAGTCCATATGGGATAATAAGCCCTGGACTCGTACGGAACTTTTATCTATAGTTAAAAGTTTTCCCAAACCACAGGAAAACCCTGTCAAATTTGCTGAGGAGTTTCTGTTAATCTGTGGAACCTATGAACCCTCTGAGACAGATCTCCTCCAACTGTGTAAATTGTTAGCTCCTGTCAGTTATTATGAAAAATGGTTGGCTGCCGCAGACTGGCCAGCTGAGGCACGCCACTCAACCATAAAAAGTACTGGCCCAGATTCGGCACACAGAGACCGGTGTATGGCTCTTTGGAAGCACCTGCATCAAGCCATTCCCAAAGTGTGGTCTCCTAAAACAAACTGGACAGCAATATGTTGCTGTAAGCAAGGGCAAGGAGAAAGCCCAGGCGACTATAGGTCCCGGCTAACTGATATTTTCCTACAACATTCAGGAATACAAGAGCCCGATGTAAATGGGCAGGGGGCCTTGGCACATGCATTTGTTGATGGTCTTCTCCCTGCCACAGGCAGCATGTTAAAATGAATAAGTGTGGGATGGGAGACTGAAACCATGGACAAATTGCTGGCAGTAGCAGAGCATTGCCACCGCACTTTAAAAGGAAATGAGGAACAGTCCTCCCAAAAGTTAATGGCTCTGCAGATACAGCATTATTCAGGACTAAGCAGACCACACCGGGGACAGGGACGGGGTTGCGGAAGGGGGCGGGGGGCTGGATTAACTGGGGTTTGTAACTACTGTAAACAGCCTGGACACTGGAAAAAAGAGTGTCCAAGACGACCCAATAATTGTATGGGAAATCAAGTGAAGCCCCCGCTGGTTCCTCCAGCTGATCCCCAACCCTATTTTTCACCCCAACAATGACGGGATGCTGGGGAACCTCACAAAGTTTTAGCTCCCTTATTACCTCTGTCACCTACTGGAGAATGTGTCCTGACTGTAAATGATCTCTCTCTCTCCCTTTCCTTGTTGATACTGGAGCTTCTCTTTCTACAATCCGCACCACTGACTTGCCTGAGGTTCCCCGATCTGGAAAATCTGTGTCTGCTGTTGGCATTACAGGGATCCCTACCTCTTTTCCCCTCTCAAAACCTTTGTCTGTTCAGGTCGGTCCCCTCTCTGAGGGGCATGCATTCCTCCTCTCTGATTCCACCCCTGCAAACCTTCTGGGACGGGACTTGCTATGCAAACTTGGCTGTTCTATTTACTGCTCCCCAGATGGTGTCTATCTGCAAATCCCTCAGTCTTCCTTATGTGATTCTGTAGCCTCCTTGCTGTCTGAAAATTCCCTCTCCACTCCGGTCCCTTGCTGTCCCTTAACTCCGTCCCTAGAGTACCTAATCTCGGGGTGGTGGGCTCCCCATTTCAGCTCCTTTGCAACCCACCACTGTGCCGCTTGTGTTACTTGTCAAAGCCACAATGTAGGCAAATCTGTAAAAGTAACACAAGGGTTCCGGGGTTTGCCTCAAGCACCTTTCCTACACTGGCAACTTGATTTTGTACAAATGCCAAAGTGTCAGAAATATGAATTCATTTTAGTTATAATATGTCTGTTTTCGGGTTGGATTGAAGCCTTTCCCTGTCGCAAAGCTGATTCATTGTCCATTGCAAAATGTCTGTTAAACCACATTATCCCTACCAAGGGAATTCCTGCCACTTTGTCTAGTGACCAGGGAACACATTTTACTGGAAAAATTGTTCAACATCTAAACCAGGTATTACATGTCACCCACCTGTTGCACTGCCCTTACCATCCACAGAGTGCAGGGGCAGTTGAAGGGCGAAATGGTGTGCTTAAAAATAAGCTGGCAAAAATCTGTAGTTCCACAGGGTTAAACTGGCCAGCTGCTTTACCACTGGCCCTTATGGAAATTCGGTCATCTCCATCCCAGAGACACAAACTGAGTCCATTTGAAATCATCATGGGACGCCCTATGCGAACAATGGCTACTATTACCCCAGCCCCAGACCTAAACCTAACTCACAGCACGCTCCTCCAGTACTGCAAAGGGTTAATGCAAGCGGTGAGCTCCTTCCATTCGCAGGTGCGAGCAGCTTGGCCGACGGAACCCACCTCTGCTGCCTGTCACACTCTTGAGCCTGGTGATTGGGTCTACCTGCGGCACCACCTTCGGAAGCACACCTTGGAACCCCGGTGGAAGGGTCCATACCAGGTACTGCTCACCACCCAGACAGCAGTGAAATTATCCGGCATCGCTGCATGGATCCACGCCTCACAGTGTAAGCCAGCGCCACCTCAAGGGGACCAAGCACCTCTGCAAGACCACGCAGAACCAGCTTCAACCCCAGAAGACAAAGAGGAACAGCCTGCAATACCTTACAATCTGTGCTCTCGTAAGGGTTGCCAGAAGCAGAGGGTAAGCAGACAGCAGGACCCAACAAACAAAAAGCAGTAGTGAGCCTAGCGCCTGCTGCCTGGTGGACGTAAAACCGTGACTGCGGTTCCCTCGAAAGGGGTTGTCGGAACCAGAAAGGGTCCTGCTTCCAACATGTGTCCTTTGAGAAGCTTAATCCTCAGCTACTGTGTCCTGAGGGTCTGGGGAATCCAGAGTGACAGTGACAATTCTTTCATCCAACAACAGGTGCAGATAGCCCAGATCCTGAATATTTCTAATTGCTGAGTCTGCAGCCACATCCCAGCTCACTCACAAGCTAGTATCCCTACCATGGCAATCCCTTTGAATTCCTCAGAGCTTACTGGAGAACCCTATCCACTTAAAAGGACATGGAAGGAAAATGACACTTGGGGGCTGGGAAAAACATATGTTCCTAAACTTATAAGTGTGGTGAAAGGAAAGGGCCACTGGTGCTGGGTGTGTAATGGGACAGGGCTGAATCTAGGGAGGAGCAGCTGTCTCCAATACATCGTGTCCCATGGTGTATGGGACTATTCAAACAAGGTTGGAGAACGGCGAACCGGGTATGGAAAGATAAACTTCCTCTCAACCTGGGATCAAACCAAAGATTCAATCTCTTGCTCCCCCTACAGCCTCCCTGAGAAAAACAGCACCATCTACAAATGTCGTGTGAATGCTACCTCTTCTCCCAGTGAAAATCATCCTGTGCCCTTTGGGAGATACTATTCCTCCTTCGTAAATTCTTACATGTCAAAGGGTTGCAGTCAACCCTTCCCAGCTTTAATGGGGACATCATTGGGTTTGTGGGGAAAATGCTTACACTGTGTTACCAGCAAATTGGTCAGGTATCTGTTATCCTGCTCAGCTTTTCCCACAATTCCGGGTGCTTCAATCCCTCCCACGAAATCGCCTCCGTAATTTCAGGTGAAAAAGGAGGGACTTGCCAGATGCTAAATGGTGTGTGGATAACATAAGCCCCCTAACTTGGGAAGAAGCTGTTGGCATTTCTTTAGTCCCAGTAGGGGGGGTAATCCACCATGCAAAAAGGCTTTTAAGGTTACAAGCGGTGGTTGAGATCATGGCCAATGAAACAGGAGAGAGCTTAAAAGCTCTAGCCAAAGAAGCAGGAGCGGTCCGACAAGTGGCCCTCCAAAACAGTCGGGCATTAGATATAATACTGGCAGCCAAAGGAGGGACCTGTGCTCTAATTGGAACAGAATGCTGTGTATACATACCTGATAATACTAATGAGGTAATAAATCGTGCTAGCCATCTGGAGCAAATTGCATACCTTCCCCACGAAGAACCAAGTTCCTTGTGGAAATGGATAAGTAACTTATTCAATTTCTCTAGTCTGGGAAACTGGTTGTTTCAAGGAATCCTGACTATCCTATTTGGAATTCTAATAATCTTTGTGTGTTTTCAATTGATTTCTTGTTGTATCCAAAACTGCACAAGACACACCATCCATCAGGTTACCCCTAACCAGAGTGCTAATCTAATGTTGTTAAATGTCACCAGTGAAAGTAATGAAAAAGAACGATTGATGTACGGAATCCAGTAAGTCATTGGTCATGGGCGTAGCCTTGACCAAAAGGGGGGATTGTGGAAGTATAACATTGTATAAGGGGACATGCTGGATACATTGTATATGAGAGGGCATGCCAAAACATGTTACAAAGTATCTGAGGGAGCACACGTAGGGACAGTTAGCTTTTGAATGGAGAAGCAATTAAGACAGAGACAGCACGTCTAAGAAGCAGGCATCAGAATGGAAGGTGTGAAGGGCAATTAGTTAAGTTAACTGGAAGCTATTAAAGGAGATTGTTAAGGGTGGCAGGTAATTGAAAATACGTGACTGGTCTCAGGGATATCGAAGGGTGGTGACTAAAATCTTTTTCTTCTTTTGTCTGTAACTTCTCTGTAACTTGTTCTCCAAAAAACTGTATAAATTAAAAGACACAAGCCACACTCGGGGGGCTCACTTCTAAATGTATTAGCAGAGCAGCTTTGCTAATAAAACAGAGTGGTCTGATAAATTGTGAGTCTGAGTCAAACTTTGACAATACTATACCTGTAGTACGGGCGATTCTGCCCGCCATTACACTCAATGTAATTTTGACTATACGCGATTTTAGTTTTACGTGCTGACTGCGGAACGTAACCCCAATGTAAGATGAGACTCACCTGTAAACAGGATGAAATTCAATAAGGACAAATGCAAAGTACTCCACGAAGGAAGGAGCAATAAGTTGCACACATACAAATGGGAAATGACTGCCTGAGAAGGAGTACTGCAGAAGAGGATCTAGGGGTCATAGTAGATCACAAGCTAAATATGAGTCAACGGTGCAGCACTGTTTCAAAAGAAGTGAACATCATTCTGGAATGTATTAGCAGGAGTGTTGTAAGCAAGACATGAGAAGTAATTCTTCCGCTCTACTCCGCGCTGATTAGGCCTCAGATGGAGTATTGTGTCCAGTTCCGGGCGCCACATTTCAGGAAAGATGTGGACAAACTGGAGAAAGTCCAGAGAAGAGCAACAAAAATGATTAAAGGTCTAGAAAACATGACCTATGAGGGAAGATTGAAAACACTGGGTTTGTTTAGTCTGGAAAAGAGAAGACTGAGAAGGGACATGATAACAGTTTTCAAGTACATAAAAGGTTGTTACAAGGAGGAGGGAGAAAATTTGTTCTTCTTAACCTCTGAGCATAGGACTAGAAGCAATGGTTATAATTTGAAGAAAGGAGGTTTAGTTTGGACATTAGGAAAAACGTCCTAACTGTCAGGGTGGTTAAGCACTGGAATAAATTCCCTAGGGAGGCTGTAGAAGGACCATCATTGTCTAACCTGCTCTTAAAAATCTCCAAACACGTGTCAGGGATGGTCTAGATAATACTTAGTCCTGCCTTGAGTGCAGGGGACTGGACTAGATGACCCCTTGAGCTCCTTTCCACGACCTGAAAGGGGGTGCTTTCAACTACCTGAAAGGGGGTTCCAAAGAGGATGACTCTAGACTGTTCTAGATGGGATGATTTAACTGGGATGTTCTAGATGGGATGATTTAACTGGGAATTGGTCCTGCTTCGAGCAGGGGGTTGGACTAGATGACCTTCTGGGGTCCCTTCCAACCCTTATATTCTATGATTCTATGATTCTCAGCGGTAGCTGATGACAGAACAAGGAGTAATGGTCTCAAGTTGCAGTGGGAGAGGTTTAGGTTGGATATTAGGAAAAACTTTTTCACTAGGAATCATAGAATATCAGGGTTGGAAGGGACCCCTGAAGGTCATCTAGTCCAACCCCCTGCTCGAAGCAGGACCAATTCCCAGTTAAATCATCCCAGCCAGGGATTTGTCAAGCCTGACCTTAAAAACCTCTAAGGAAGGAGATTCTACCACCTCCCTAGGTAACGCATTCCAGTGTTTCACCACCCTCTTAGTGAAAAAGTTTTTCCTAATATCCAATCTAAACCTCCCCCACTGCAACTTGAGACCATTACTCCTCGTTCTGTCATCTGCTACCATTGAGAACAGTCTAGAGCCATCCTCTTTGGAACCCCCTTTCAGGTAGTTGAAAGCAGCTATCAAATCCCCCCTCATTCTTCTCTTCTGCAGGCTAAACAATCCCAGCTCCCTCAGCCTCTCCTCATAAGTCATGTGTTCTAGACCCCTAATCATTTTTGTTGCCCTTCGCTGGACTCTCTCCAATTTATCCACATCCTTCTTGTAGTGTGGGGCCCAAAACTGGACACAGTACTCCAGATGAGGCCTCACCAATGTCGAATAGAGGGGAATGATCACGTCCCTCGATCTGCTCGCTATGCCCCTACTTATACATCCCAAAATGCCATTGGCCTTCTTGGCAACAAGGGCACACTGCTGACTCATATCCAGCTTCTCGTCCACTGTCACCCCTAGGTCCTTTTCCGCAGAACTGCTGCCTAGCCATTCGGTCCCTAGTCTGTAGCTGTGCATTGGATTCTTCCATCCTAAGTGCAGGACCCTGCACTTATCCTTATTGAACCTCATCAGATTTCTTTTGGCCCAATCCTCCAATTTGTCTAGGTCCTTCTGTATCCTATCCCTCCCCTCCAGCGTATCTACCACTCCTCCCAGATTAGTATCATCCGCAAATTTGCTGAGAGTGCAATCCACACCATCCTCCAGATCATTTATGAAGATATTGAACAAAACCGGCCCCAGGACCGACCCTTGGGGCACTCCACTTGATACCGGCTGCCAACTAGACATGGAGCCATTGATCACTACCCGTTGAGCCCGACAATCTAGCCAGCTTTCTACCCACCTTATAGTGCATTCATCCAGCCCATACTTCCTTAACTTGCTGACAAGAATACTGTGGGAGACCGTGTCAAAAGCTTTGCTAAAGTCAAGGAACAATACATCCACTGCTTTCCCTTCATCCACAGAACCAGTAATCTCATCATAAAAGGCGATTAGATTAGTCAGGCATGACCTTCCCTTGGTGAATCCATGCTGGCTGTTCCTGATCACTTTCCTCTCATGCAAGTGCTTCAGAATTGATTCTTTGAGGACCTGCTCCATGATTTTTCCAGGGACTGAGGTGAGGCTGACTGGCCTGTAGTTCCTAGGATCCTCCTTCTTCCCTTTTTTAAAGATTGGCACTACATTAGCCTTTTTCCAGTCATCCGGGACTTCCCCGGTTCGCCACGAGTTTTCAAAGATAATGGCCAATGGCTCTGCAATCACATCCGCCAACTCCTTTAGCACTCTCGGATGCAGTGCATCCAGCCCCATGGACTTGTGCTTGTCCAGCTTTTCTAAATAGTCCCAAACCACTTCTTTCTCCACAGAGGGCTGGTCACCTCCTCCCCATGCTGTGCTGCCCAGTGCAGTAGTCTGGGAGCTGACCTTGAGGGTGGTGAAACACTGGAATGCATTACCTAGGGAGGTGGTGGAATCTCCTTCCTTAGATATTTTTAAGGTCAGGCTTGACAAAGCCTTGGCTGGGATGATTTAGTTGGGGATTGGTCCTGCTTTGAGCAGGGGGTTGGACTAGATGACCTCCTGAGGTCCATTCCAACCCTGATAATCTATGATATTCTATGATCATAGAATCATAGAATCTATGATTCTATGATCCCCACTGCACAGTTGGTGCATCCCATGAATGGAAACATACAGAGGATGCTCAGATAAAAACTTCCCTCCAATACATTTGACCCACCTGCTTTCAGATGTTGTGACCCCACTCCTCATAGAATCATACAATATCAGGGTTGGAAGGGACCTCAGGAGGTCATCTAGTCCAACCCCCTGCTCAAAGCAGGGCCAATTCTCAACTAAAGCATCCCAGCCAGGGCTTTGTCAAGCCTGACCTTAAAAATATCTCAGGAAGGAGATTCCACCACCTCCCTAGGTAACGCATTCCAGTGCTTCACCACCCTCCTAGTGAAAAAGTTTTTCCTAATATCCAACCTAAGCCTCCCCCACTGCAACTTGAGACCATTACTCCTCGTTCTGTCATCTGCTATCACTGAGAACAGTCTAGATCCATCCTCCATCACTCTGGCTCCTTCCTGACTGAATTCCAAGCTTCCAATTCCACTATAATATGAAGGGAACTCCATCCTTGCTCACCTGCCTTTGGTATTGCTCCTCTATGACCTGCGTCTTGGACAGGGGTGACTTCACACAATCTTGCACAATCCTTTGCAAGTGACTTAGCTGCTGGTCTTTGTCCGCCAAGGCCATCAAGTACTGCTCTTTTTCCCTCTTGTTCTGCATCTCCCATGTGGTCTTCTCCTGTCTGCAAAGCAACACATAGTCAACATTATAGATGGCACGTCCTACAGTATGTCCTGTGTAGTCACCTGCAGTACTCAGGAAGCCTAGCATAGGCCTAGCAGGGGAACAGTCTCATTACTCCCCACAGTTAACCTATGCCAGGAGAGTTTCTTTGCAACAAGACACTGCTGCATAGAGACAGAGATACCCAATTCACACAGTTGAGGACTTAGACAGAGCAGGATTCAGAAAGTCATTTTGCAGTCGGCTTGGGGACTGCAGCATGTTCACTGCTACACACTTACAGTACCCCTGGACAATATGTTTTCCTTTGTCTTCAGACAGCTTGGACTAGACTGTGATAAACAACTTTTGTCAGTGTGCAAGGCAGGGATAAGAGGTAAATCACTTAGCCTTCTCACTGGCTGGTTAATTTTAGCTCTGTGGGGAAGGACAGACTGCTGTAGGAATATTTATGGACTGCATTTGTTAAGGGTGACAGCAGCGTGGGTTGGGCATCAAACTAATAAAATAAAGAATTAGTCACTCATAAGTAAGAATGGCTTCTGCAGTAACACAAATTAGGTTAACAATGTAAGGGGCCTCAGAAAAGAAGCTGGTCACCAGGTGGGGGAGGGAGAAGTTTGCGCCCATGTTCTAGTACTACATAAATTAGGTATAATATTGGATGGGGACAGTTATACATTCCTCTGCAATATGCGATACTAGCTACCGCTGGAGGCAAGAAACAAAATTAGAAGAGCTATTGGTTTATTCCAGAATGAGTTTCATATAACAACCTGACCTCATCCTCCAGCCATCCGCTCGATTCCCAATGGGACCCCCCCAAATCTTGCATCAAGGAGATTATTGCCCCCATGGACCAGTATGCAGAAGGGCTGTTCTCACCTGAGCTGGTGGAGCTCCTGTCGGCAGGAAATGCTGTCCTGCCTCAATTGTTCTTGGAGACAATGCTGTTTATCAGCCTCTTGCTGATACTCCTGCAGTCGAGCCTTTAAGTGAGAGATCTCAGCTGTTTCCATGCCACTCTGCAGGTACTGCTGCTGCAGATTCTTCAGCTCTGTCAACTTTAATCAAAGGAAAACAGCAGAATGACAAATTGTGTGACCTCTGCTGAATAGACAGGCAACGTTTTTTTTTTTCACTATTTACAGAAATTCCTGAGGTGCTCTTCACTATGGCATCTGGAGAAGGTGGTCACATCCAGCAGGCAGGCAGGGCTTATGGAGTGAGTCATCACTTATCATACAAGTCCTGCTAAAAGCAGCTCAGAACAGCGTCAGCACTGGTGAACTGGCCATCCAGCACAAGATCAAAGCAGTGAGTCCCAAACTTTGGCTCCTGGCCCACCTGTGACCAACACTTCCTGGCAACCCAAAGATTGCTGGTTGGTTACAAACATTCACAGATTCTAAGGCCAGAAGAGACCATTGTGATCATCTAGTCTGACCTCCTGGAAACATGCCAGAGAACTTCCCTAAATTAATTCCTGTTTAAATGGAGCCCATCTTTTAGAAAAACAGCCAATCTTGATTTAAAAATTGCCAGAAACAAAGAACCCAGCACAGTCCTTAGTAAGTTGTTCTAACAGCTAATTACCCTCGCTGTTAAAATTTACACCTTATTTCCAGTCTGAATTTGTCTAGCTTCAACTTCCAACCAATGGATCTTGGTGCATCTTTGCTAAATTAAAGAATCCATTATCAAATATTTGTTCCCCATGCAGGCAGTGTTAGGGGGCTTATTCCTTCACCCACTTACTTCCCTGGTCCTTCTCGCATGAACAGAGAGCAACAATACCCGAAGTCCAAAGGTGCAAACAATTCAATGTTTATTGGGGTGAACTTCCAGCAAGCATGATTCCAGTTTCCTTCCTTAGTATCCTCCTTCCCAGCTCTGACACCACAGAGCCTTACACCTGTGTCCCTGTTCCCATTCCTGCCCTTAGCAAAACATTATTCCAATTTCCTTACCCCCATTCCCTGTTTCCATTTCCCCTCTTTAGCAAAACATGATTCCAATTTCCCCACCCACATTCCCTGTTCCCATCTCCCCCACCCACAAACCCACCCCCTCACTTCCTGATTGACTGCAGACTATATAGTAAAACTTGAGTTTGGCTTAGCTATACCTTAAGCAATCATTTTCCTGAAATTTAACTAACCAATCCTAACATATTGTAACATGATTATGTAACCAATTATATCCCACCACCTTAATTAGTTTACACCCGGCAAAATTAATTATACAGCAGACAGGAACAATCACAGAACCAGACAGAGATTATACAGACAAACAATAGCAAAGTGGGAACTATAATGACAAAACAATACAGAAGTGAGGATTTCACATCCCAGCTATTGATAAGTGAATTCTTGCCAGACAGGATGCTATCAAACTAAGTTTCCTTTTATATTTTCTAGGCACTTCCCTTTCTCTGGAGGCAATAGGCATTATCAGGACAGGATTGTATTCCTAACAGCCCAATAGCACCTTATTTCAATGTGACTAGTTTGGAATGTGAGGACGTGACCATTCGCTTCCCAGCTTATGGCTGCCTCTGCTGCTTAGCCAAAGGCCTTAGCCTAAGCACAGGGCCTCAGACTGTCACAGTAAGAGAAGGCCCTTACACCAGCAGACAGTGATTTTGATTCTTTCTTTTGTACCCCTGTAACTAGCCAAGTGATAAGAATACACCTAAATTCTTAGAGTATAGGCCTTTACAGACAGACCTGAATATCTATATCCTAACAGGCAGTAAACAACTGTGATCAAGTCACCTCTTAACCTTCTCTTCACTAAGCTAAAGAACTTGATACCCTTGAGTTTATCACTATAAAGCATGTTGTGACAGTGTGAGGCCAGAGGGCTACAGGAAGTCACAGTACAGGAGCAGGCGGTGATGGCGCTGCACCACCAGGGAGCTGAGCTCCAGGGTAGCCATGATGTAGTCACTGGGCGTCTCCTGGCAGTTGCTGTTGTAGCTGAAGACGCATTTCTGCAAACTGTTCAGGGTCATGAGGCTGACCTGTTCAAACAGGTCCAGGGATGCAGAGCCTGACACCACCAGCTGGAGCCACTTGGCATGCATGATGTCAGTGCTCTGGGTCCCTTTTCCCTTGGTAACCGAACAGAGGTTACTCTAGGTTAATTAGGACACCTGGGGCCAATCAAGGGCCTGCCAGAACCTGTTAAAAGCCTCCCCTCCAGGCAGATAGGCATGCATGATAGGAGTGGTGGGAGGAAAGTGTGCTACTGGAGAGCTGGGTGGTGCAGATGCTTACGAGCACCAGGAGGGAAAACCCCACAGGTACAGAGGTGAAGGGCAGGGGAAACCCTACCCAACCGGGTGAACAGCCCTTCTGCACCCCAGAGGTCTGAGGGAAGAGACCTCACTGGAGGGGAGAGACCAAACTGCGGGCCTGGTTTGTTGCCACCAGGCCCGGAGGGGCTACCAGAGACTAAGAGGCTTCCCTCCCCCTTCCCAGTCAGGGAGGCCAGAAGGAACTGTACTCAGGCACAGTATGGACAGCAAGCCCAGGGACATGGGGAAATTCTGAGGTAGAGAGGAATACACCAGCCCACCACTAAGTGGAAGCATGGAACCCACCAACGCAGAGGAGCGCTGTCACAACGTTTTCTAAGGCCATGTCTACACTAGCACTTATGAAAAAAACCCACCCCTGAGCAACATAAGTTTTGCCAGCATAAGCTCTCATGTGCACAGTGCTATCTTGGTGGGAGAAGCAAGTCTAAGGGGAAAAACAATTGTAGACAGTTGGCAGTTTTTCAAAGAGACATTATTAAGGGCACAAGAACAAACTATTCTACTGCGTTGGAAAGATAGGAAATATGGCAAGAGATCACCTTGGCTTAACCAGGAGATCTTCAATGATCTAAAACTCTTTTTTGAGTCCTACAAAAAGTGGAAATTCGGTCAAATTACAAAGGATGAATATAAACAAATAACACAAGTATGTAGGGACAAAATTAGAAAAGCCAAGGCACAAATCAAGATCAAACTAGCTAGGGATATAAAAGGAAACACGAAAACATTCTACAAATACCTTAGAAGCAAGAGGAAGACCAAGGACAGAGAAGGCCCGTTACTCAATGAGGAGGGAAAGACAATAACAGAAAATGTGGAAATGGCAGAGGTGCTTAATGACTTCCTAGTTTCAGTTTTCACCAAGAAGGTTGGTGGCGATTGGACGTCTCACATAATGAATGCCGGTGAAAATAAGGTAGGATCAGAGTCTAAAATAGGGAAAGAACAAGTCAAAAATTACTTAGACAAGTTAGATGTCTTCAAATCACTAGGGCCTGATGAAATGTATCCTAGAATACTTAAGGAGCTGACTAAAGAGATATCTGAGCCATTAGCAATTATCTCTGAAAAGTCATGGAAGAAGGGAGAGATTCCAGAAGACTAGAAAAGGGCAACCTGGGGAATTACAGACCAGTCAGCTTAACTTCTGTACCTTGAAAGATAATGGGGCAAATAAATACACAATCAATTTGCAAACACCTAGAAGATAATAAGGTGATAAATAACAGTCAGCGTGGATTTGTCAAGAATAAATCATGTCAAACCAACCTGATAGCTTTCTTTCACAGGGTAACAAGCCTTGTGGATAGGGGGAAAGTAGCAGAAATGGTATATCTTGACTTTAGTAATGCTTTCGACATGGTCTCGCATGACCTTCTCATAAACAAAATAGTGAAATACAACCTAGATGGAGCTACTATAAGGTGGGTTCATAACTGGTTGGAAAATCGTTTCCAGAGAGTAGTTTTCAGTGGTTCACAGTCATGCTGGAAGGACATAACCAGTAGGGTCCCGCAGGGATCGGTTCTGGGTCCGGTTCTGTTTAATATCTTCATCAATGATTTAGATAATGGCATAGAAATACCCTTATAAATTTTGCGGACTATACCAAGCTGGGAGAGGTTGCAAGTGCTTTGGAGGATAGGATTAAAATTCAAAATGATCTGGACAAACTGGAGAAATGGTCTGAAGTAAATAGGATGAAATTCAATACGGACAAATGGAAAGTACTCCACTTAGGAAGGAACAATCAGTTGCACACTACAAAATGGGAAATGACTGCCTGAGAAGGAGTACTGCAGAAAGAGATCTGAGGATCATATTAGATCGCATGCTAAATATGAGTCAATAGTGTAACACTGTTGGGGGAGGAAAAAAAACCAAAAAACCAAACATCATTCTGGGAGTATTGTAAGCAAGACACGAGAAGTAATTCTTCCACTCTACTTGGCACTGATTAGGCCTCAACTGGAGTATTGTGTCCAGTTCTGGGTACCACATTTCAGGAAAGATGTGGACAAATTGGAGAAAATCCAGAGAACAACAACAAAAATGATTACAGATCTAGAAAACATGGCCTATGAGGGAAGACTGAAAAAATTGGGTTTGTTTAGTCTGGAAAAGAGAAGACTGAGAGGGGACATGATAACAGTTTTCAAGTATATAAAAAGTTGTTACAAGGAGGAGGGAGAAAAATTGTTCTCCTTAACTTCTGAGGATAGGACAAGAAGCAATGGGCTTAAACTGCAGCAAGGGTGATTTAGGTTGGACATTAGGAAAAACTTCCTAACGGTCAGAGTGGTTAAGAACTGGAATAAGTTGCCTAGGGAGGTTGTGGAATCTCCATCATTGGGGATTTTTAAGAGCAGGTTGGACAAACACCTGTCAGGAATAGTCTAGATAATACTTAGTCCTGCCTTGAGTACAGGGGACTGGACTAGATGACCTCTTGAGGTCCCTTCCAGTTCTATGATTCTATATTCATAAGAAAACTATGAAAATGTGGTCTTTATGAAATTAGCATAAAGTGAGTGGACAACTGATTGAAAAAAACATACTCAAAGAGTACTTGCCAACGGTCCCGTCAAATGAGGAGTACCTATCAAGTGAGTGGGGTCCCACATTGTTCTGTCCTGGGTCTTGTACTATTCAATATTTTCATTAACAACTTGGATGATGAAGTAGAGAGTACATTTACAAAATTTGCCGATGACATCAAGTTGACAGGGGTTGCAAACATTTTGGAGGACAGCATTAGAACTCAATCTAATCCAATCTTAATTGGAGAATTGGTCTGAAATCAATAATAATAAGATGAAATTCAATAAAGATAATTAGAAACTACTAGGCGCAGGAAGGAAAAAAAAATCAAATGCATGATTGCAAAATGGGGGAAGAGAAGGTTACTCTCCTTGTGCAGTAACTGAGGTTCTTTGAGGCAGTTGTCCCGGTGGGAGCTCTACTTTAGATGTCTGTGCGCCCTGCACCTGCCTTGTTGGGTGTGCACGCGCCGTTACTGTTTTGCACCACCTGAGGCAGTTACATAGCACTGCGCAACCAACCGTCCCTTGGTTCCTTTTCTACCGCAGAGAAAGTGTGAAAACTGAAGTAGAGGGGGATGAGGGAGGGTAGTGGAGCACCCACAGGGACAACCATCTTGAAGAACCCCAGTTACTGCACAAGGTGAGTAACCCTCTCTTCTTCTTTGAGGAGTGTCCCTGTGGGTGCTCCACTTTAGGTGCCAAGGCGTTGGGCAGTCTCTCTCAGTGGAAGGGAGGGGCTTCAGAGTTGCCTTATGGATGGTGGATAACAAAGCGAGCCCAAAGCGAGCATCTGATGCTGATTGTTGCTCTATAGCATAGTGTTTCATGAATGTGTGGGCTGATGCCCAGGTTGCTGCTCTGCAAATGTCAGTAATGGGTACGTTGTTGAGAAAAGTCACAGATGCTGCCTGTGCTCTGGTAGAGTGTACTCCCGCTGGGGCTTGTAGGTGACTCTTTTGGTAACAAAGGTGGATGCATCCTGATATCCATTTGGATAGACTGTTTTGAGATTGTTTGTCTTATTGAGCATTCTGTTATGGAGACAAATAGTCTCGTGATTTCCTAAATGTTTTTATTCTTTCAATGTAGAAAGTCAAAGCTCTGCGAACGTCCAATATGTGAAGTGATGCCTCCCTTCGTCTGCATACGTTATTTTGAAAAACACAGGTAAGGAAATGGGTTGGTTCAAATGAAAGGGAGAGGTGACTTTGGGTAGGGACTTGGGGTGTGGTCTTAAAGTAACTTTATCTTTGTGTAAGGGGGATATGCCATTAAGGCACCTAGTTCTCCCACCTGGCTGGCGGATGTGATGGCGATGAGGAAGGCCACCTTCACAGATAGGTGGAGTAATACGCAGGAAGCGAGGAACTCAAATGGCTTTCCCATAAGTCAGCGTAAGACGAGGTTGACGTCTCACATGAACGGCAGGATTCCTTGTTGTGGTGTAAGCGTTCTTAATGCCTCTAAGAAAGTGTTTAGTCGTTGGGTGAACAAATATGGTGACCCCATCCACCTTCTTGTGAAAGGCTGTGATAGCCACCAAGTACACCAAGTATACCTTGATAGAGCTTGTGGACAACCCCAAATTTTTAATTTCTAATATGTAATCCAGGACCCTTGGTAACGGGCAAGATATAGGCAAAAATCTGTCTATCTTGGCACGAAGTGTTGAACCATTTCCACTTATGGATATATGTGTTTCTTCTACTCATTTTACGGCTGTTCAGTAATATGTATTTTACTTCCTCTAAACAGGCAGTCTCGACCCCTCTTAGTCACGGAGCAGCCAAGCCTTTAGGTGGAGAACTGCGAGGTTGGGATGGTGAACATGTCCCGCATCTTGTGAGAGGTGGTGAGATATTAGGGGAAGGGTTTGAGGTGAGCATATTGCCATCCTCAGAAGGTATGGGAATCATGTTTGCCTGGGCCATGTCGGCGCTATTATAACATAAGAATGTTCATACTGGGTCAGACCAAAGGTCCATCCAGCCCAGTATCCTGTCTACCGACAGTGGCCAATGCCAGGTGCCCCAGGAGGAGTGAACCTAACAGGTAATGATCAAGTGATCTCTCTCCTGCCATCCATCTCCACCCTCTGACAAACAGAGGCTAGGGACACCATTCCTTACCCATCCTGGCTAATAGCCATTAATGGACTTAACCCCCATAAATTTATCCAGTTCTCTTTATAGTCCTAGCCTTCACAACCTCCTCAGGCAAGGAGTTCCACAGGTTGACTGTGTGCTGAGTGAAAAAGAACTTCCTTTTATTTGTTTTAAACCTGCTGCCCATTAATTTCATTTGGTGGCCCCTACTTCTTATATTATGGGAACAAGTAAATAACTTTTCCTTATTCACTTTCTCCACACCACTCATGATTTTATATACCTCTATCATATCCCCCCTTAGTCTCCCCTTTTCCAAGCTGAAAAGTCATAGCCTCTTTAAGCCCTCCTCATATGGGACCCGTTCCAAACCCCTAATCATTTATTTGCCCTTTTCTGAACTTTTTCTAATGCCAGTATATCTTTCTTGAGATGAGGGGACCAAATTTGTAAGCAGTATTCAAGATGTGGGCGTACCATGGATTTATATAAGGGGAATAAGATATTCTCCATCTTATTCTCTATCCCCTTTTTAATGATTCCTAACATCCCGTTTGCTTTTTTGACTGCCGCAGCACACTGCATGGACGTCTTAAGAGAACTATCCATGATGACTCCAAGATCTTTTTCCTGATTAGTTGTAGCTAAATTAGCCCCCATCATATTGTATGTATAGTTGGGGTTATTTTTTTCTAATGTGCATTACTTTACATTTATCCACATTAAATTTCATTTGCCATTTTGTTGCCCAATCACTTAGTTTTGTGAGATCTTTTTGAAGTTCTTCACAATCTGCTTTGGTCTTAACTATCTTGAGCAGTTTAGTATCATCTGCAAACTTTGCCACCTCATTGTTTACTCCTTTCTCCAGATCATTTATGAATACGTTGAATAGGATTGGCCCTAGGACTGACCCTTGGGGAACACCACTAGTTACCCCTCTCCATTCTGAAAATTTACCATTTATTCCTACCCTTTGTTCCCGGTCTTTTAACCAGTTCTCAATCCATGAAAGGATCTTCCCTCTTATCCCATGACAACTTAATTTACGTAACAGCCTTTGGTGAGGGACCTTGTCAAAGGCTTCCTGGAAATCTAAGTACACTATATCCACTGGATCCCCCTTATACACGTGTTTGTTGACCCCCTTAAAGAACTCTAATAGATTAGTAAAACATGATCTCCCTTTACAGAAACCATGTTGACTTTTGCACAACTATTTATGTTCTTTAATGTGTCTGATAATTTTATTCTTTAATATTGTTTCAACTAATTTGCCCTGTACTGAAGTTAGACTTACAGATCTGTAATTGCCAGGATCACCCCTAGAGCCCTTCTTAAATATTGGCGTTACATTAGCTATCTTCCAGTCATTGGGTACAGTAGCTTTTTTAATGATTACTTTGGATTTGTCTTTCTTGATCTTGTGTATGACACGGGTTAAGAGTGGGGTCAGATGAAATGCATACATTAATGGTGCATGCTTTTAGCAGGGGGTTGGACTAGATGACCTCCTGAGGTCTCTTCCAACCCTAATTTTCTATGATTCTATGATCCCATTTGATGAGGAGAGTGTCGCCTAGGGAGAGGGCTTGCAATCCTGCTCTGGAGCAATATCATGGTCACTCGGCATTCTGTGCTGGTGCAAAGAGGTCTATGGTAGGGAATCCCCATCTTTTGTATACTGTATGTAGAGCACTGGGATCTATCTCCCATTTGTAGCTCTGTGCAAAATTTCAGCTTAAGGCTGTTGAGTTTTGGCATCCCAGGAGGTAAGATGCCAACATGTGGATGTTGTTGCTGATACACCAATTCCAGAGCCATATCACTTCTGTGCATATGGATTGTGATCTTGCACCCCTCTGGAAGTTTATGTAAAACATGCACACTACATTGTCCGTGAGGATCCTGATGGCTTTGTTTTTTAATTAGAGGTAGAAAGTGACTGCATGTGTTGTGGATTACCATTAGCTCCAGCAAGTTTATGTGCATGTTGGATTCTGAAGGGGACCATCAGCCTTGAACTGTGTTGTTGAGTAAATGTGCTCCCCAGCCTATTAGAGAGGCATCTGTGGTGATTGTCATTGTTGGGGTCCTTTGTAGAAATGGGGCCCCTGTGCAGACATTTCTTGATTGTGTCCACTATTTGAGTGAGTCCTTTACCTTCCTTAGCATCATGAGCTGTCTACTTAGGCTGAATCTGTGTGGACCATACACTGTTCGAAGCCAGGCCTGCAGGCATCTCATGTGAAGTCTGGCATGTTCGACAACAAATGTTGCTGCTGCCATATATCCTAGTAGTTGGAGACATGTCCTGGCCAATATTTGTGGACTGTCTGTCACTGTTGAAATTAAGTTGACAAGTCTGATAAAGAGTGGTTGAGGTAGTGGCCCTGTTGCACAGATGAGGCAAGCTCCGATAAATCCTAGTATCTGGATAGGGGTCAGTATGGACTTCTGCCTATTTACTTGTAGCCCTAAGTTTGTGAAGAGTGTTATCATGCTCTTTGTGGCGCTTACTGAAGAGGGATAGGGAAGGAGGGTGGGTAGGTGGGATAGAGGTAAAGTGGATGGAATAACCGTTTTGGATAATTTCCAAAACCTGTCTGTTGTGATGGTGTTCCAGACTTGGTAATATGGTGGCAGATGATCTCTGAATGGACGGGAGACAGTTTCTGTTTCTTGAGTTAGAGAGTATGGTGGTCTCATGCCCTCGACCACACCTTCAAAATTGTTGTCTCAAGGTGGACTGCTGGGATGTCGAAGGTTGATTTTGGTTTTGCCAACATCTGGTTTGTCTTTGTTTATGCCGTTGGTCGTACTGCCTGTGGGGTTGTGTGTACGGTTGAGTGAAATATCTGGATATAATACCAGCCCTGTTTCTTTTTATTTGCAGGTGTGTAGATGCCCAGAGATCTTAAGGTTGCCCTTGAGTCCTTAAGGGTGTGGAGGGACTCATGTGGTTTAGCCACAAATAACTTTCGGCCTTCAAAGGGCAGATCCTCGAAAGTTGAGTGGACTTCCCTAGGAAATCCCAAAAGATGTAGCCAACATGCATGGCGCATGACAACAGATGTTGCGATGGATTGTGCAGCCGTGTCTGCAGAGTCAAGTGAGGCCTGTAGTGCTGTCCTGGTGATGAGATGGCCTTCAGCGATATTAGCCTTGAACTGTTCCTTTTTATCCTCGGGTAAATGGTCAATAAATTCTGACATTTTTGAGAAATCTTTGAGAGTACATTTGGCCAGTAAAGCCTCGTAATTTGCTATGTGAAACTGTAATGGGGCAGAAGAATATGTCTTGAGACCGAAGAGGTCTAGCCTCTTCCAGTCTTTGTCACATGGGGTTGCTCTGGTGTGGTACTGTTTCCCCCTCTCATTTACTGCCTCCACTACCAAGGAGTTTGGTGTGGGGTGTGTAAACAAAAATTCTGCTCCCTTAGGACAGAGCTCAGAGCTCCGGTACGAAACTGTAGTAAAACCTGAGTGTCTCTGGATTAAGTTTAGAAGTGTGTGCAGCAAGAGTGATGTAGTGGTGGGAGTCTGCTACAGACCACCGGACCAGGGGGATGAGATGGATGAGGCTTTCTTCCGGCAGCTCACGGAAGCTACTAGATCGCATGCCCTGATTCTCATGGGTGATTTTAATTTTCCTGATATCTGCTGGGAGAGCAATACAGCGGTGCATAGACAATCCAGGAAGTTTTTGGAAAGCGTAGGGGACAATTTCCTGGTGCAAGTGCTAGAGGAGCCAACTGGGGGGGCGCTTTTCTTGACCTGCTGCTCACAAACCGGGTAGAATTAGTGGGGGAAGCAAAAGTGGATGGGAATCTGGGAGGCAGTGACCATGAGTTGGTTGAGTTCAGGATCCTGACGCAGGGAAGAAAGGTAAGCAGCAGGATACGGACCCTGGACTTCAGGAAAGCAGACTTCGACTCCCTCAGGGAACGGATGGCCAGGATCCCCTGGGGGACTAACATGAAGGGGAAAGGAGTCCAGGAGAGCTGGCTGTATTTCAAGGAATCCCTGTTGAGGTTACAGGGACAAACCATCCCAATGAGTCGAAAGAATAGTAAATATGGCAGGCGACCAGCTTGGCTTAATGGTGAAATCCTAGCGGATCTTAAACATAAAAAAGAAGCTTACAAGAAGTGGAAGGTTGGACATATGACCAGGGAAGAGTATAAAAATATTGCTCGGGCATGTAGGAATGAAATCAGGAGGGCCAAATCGCACCTGGAGCTGCAGCTAGCGAGAGATGTCAAGAGTAACAAGAAGGGTTTCTTCAGGTATGTTGGCAACAAGAAGAAAGCCAAGGAAAGTGTGGACCCTTACTGAATGAGGGAGGCAACCTAGTGACAGAGGATGTGGAAAAAGCTAATGTACTCAATGCTTTTTTTGCCTCTGTTTTCACTAACAAGGTCAGCTCCCAGACTGCTGCGCTGGGCATCGCAAAATGGGGAAGAGATGGCCAGCACTCTGTGGAGATAGAGGTGGTTAGGGACTATTTAGAAAAGCTGGACGTGCACAAGTCCATGGGGCCGGACGAGTTGCATCCGAGAGTGCTGAAGGAATTGGCGGCTGTGATTGCAGAGCCATTGGCCATTATCTTTGAAAACTCGTGGCGAACCGGGGAAGTCCCGGATGACTGGAAAAAGGCTAATGTAGTGCCAATCTTTAAAAAAGGGAAGAAGGAGGATCCTGGGAACTACAGGCCAGTCAGCCTCACCTCAGTCCCTGGAAAAATCATGGAGCAGGTCCTCAAAGAATCAATCCTGAAGCACTTGCATGAGAGGAAAGTGATCAGGAACAGCCAGCATGGATTCACCAAGGGAAGGTCATGCCTGACTAATCTAATCGCCTTTTATGATGAGATTACTGGTTCTGTGGATGAAGGGAAAGCAGTGGATGTATTGTTTCTTGACTTTAGCAAAGCTTTTGACACGGTCTCCCACAGTATTCTTGTCAGCAAGTTAAGGAAGTATGGGCTGGATGAATGCACTATAAGGTGGGTAGAAAGCTGGCTAGATTGTCGGGCTCAATGGGTAGTGATCAATGGCTCCATGTCTAGTTGGCAGCCGGTATCAAGTGGAGTGCCCCAAGGGTCGGTCCTGGGGCCGGTTTTGTTCAATATCTTCATAAATGATCTGGAGGATGGTGTGGATTGCACTCTCAGCAAATTTGCGGATGATACTAAACTGGGAGGAGTGGTAGATACGCTGGAGGGGAGGGATAGGATACAGAAGGACCTAGACAAATTGGAGGATTGGGCCAAAAGAAATCTGATGAGGTTCAATAAGGATAAGTGCAGGGTCCTGCACTTTGGATTCTTCCATCCTATGCACCGCTACAGACTAGGGACCGAATGGCTAGGCAGCAGTTTTGCGGAAAAGGACCTAGGGGTGACAGTGGACGAGAAGCTGGATATGAGTCAGCAGTGTGCCCTTGTTGCCAAGAAGGCCAATGGCATTTTGGGATGTATAAGTAGGGGCATAGCGAGCAGATCGAGGGACGTGATCGTTCCCCTCTATTCGACATTGGTGAGGCCTCATCTGGAGTACTGTGTCCAGTTTTGGGCCCCACACTGCAAGAAGGATGTGGATAAATTGGAGAGGGTCCAGCGAAGGGCAACAAAAATGATTAGGGGTCTGGAACACATGACTTATGAGGAAAGGCTGAGGGAGCTGGGATTGTTTAGCCTGCAGAAGAGAAGAATGAGGGGGGATTTGATAGCTGCTTTCAACTACCTGAAAGGGGGTTCCAAAGAGGATGGCTCTAGACTGTTCTCAATGGTAGCAGATGACAGAACGAGGAGTAATGGTCTCAAGTTGCAGTGGGGAAGGTTTAGATTGGATATTAGGAAAAACTTTTTCACTAAGAGGATGGTGAAACACTGGAATGCGTTACCTAGGGAGGTGGTAGAATCTCCTTCCTTAGAGGTTTTTAAGGTCAGGCTTGACAAAGCCCTGGCTGGGATGATTTAACTGGGAATTGGTCCTGCTTCGAGCAGAGGGTTGGACTAGATGACCTTCTGGGGTCCCTTCCAACCCTGATATTCTATGATTCTATGATTCTATTCTATGACAGAAAGTACTACATAGCATCTATCTTTTGCATGATGGTGTTGCAGTTGTGGGTGTCTGCTAGATGGTTTTGGCAGGCTTCATAATAGCATCACTGATCAGTAGCGCAATCTTTGTTTAGGTCGATGTCTGGAGTATGTCTAACAGTTTATGTTGGGACTCCAGCACCTCTTCGAGGGATATGTCCAATGACTCTACCACCCTTTTAAAGAGTTCCTGGAACTGCTTGAAGTCATCCCCTGTGGTGGGAGCATTATCGTTTTGTCTGGTGACAAAGATGACAAGTTAGGCGGTGGTGAGGCTTCCTGATCTGAGATTTCCCCCAGTTTCCTCAGTCATTTCTTCCTGTGTTTCTGAGGGTGGTAGGAGAGGTGGTGAAGCACTGGAATGCGTTACCTAGGGAGGTGGTGGAATCTCCTTCCTTTGAAGTTTTTAAGATCAGGCTTGACAAAGCCCTGGCTGGGATGATTTAGTTGGGGATTGGTCCTGCTTCGAGCAGGGGGTTGAACTAGATGACCTCCTGAGGTCCCTTCCAACCCTGATATTGTATGATTCTATGGCGACTGTGGAGCTCTTGATCTTGATGGACTAGGGGCCCTCCAATGTTGAGCCCTGTATAATGCTCACAGATCCCAGTATGGCTAGTTAGGTTGGAATGGCATGGCTGCCAGAGCCCACAGGTGCCCAAACCAGGTACATGCTTCCGCAGTAGAGGGGTATTCTGGCCAGTGTGATGGTCCAGGTTTGGGTGAGGAGCTATGAGGGGTATAAATCACTCCTTCATCCTCATCTTCAGCATCGCTGGAAAGAGTGGGAGCTGACTGCGGTAGAGTAGTCAGTCGGTTCAGTACCAATCAAGTTGGAGTGCCATCAGTACCAAGGAGTGGAGATTCCGGTGCTGAGGAGACCATCAGGTCTGTATGTTGCAAGAACTGATGTGGCACTGGGTGTGTTGGTGCCAGAGTTGGCATTGCTGGCGTATGATCTACAGAAGTTGATGCTGCACGTCTTGTTCCGTGTTGTGTAGGTACTGCAGGTAGCATCATTTTGCTGCTCAGTGCCGAGCACCTCTTCAGCTCCACGTGTACTGGTGCCGAGGGCATTAGTTTGCCCTGTGAGACACAGTTCGAGCTTGCCCGCTTCGGGTCTTTTGCTCTCTGTGTTCTCATAGTGCCAGAGGGACCTGGTGCCTCAGAGTCCGATGTACTCAGTGCCAACGGTACCAAGGAGGACTTGGTAGGAGGCAATTGCTTTTTCTTAGTGGATTCCCAGAGAGGCGAAGCCTGAGTCTGTTTTTTTGTGTGGCTTTTTTAGGTACAGGCTCTTTTGTGGAGGCTGTTGAGGCAGGACCTCTGTCAAAGGCTGTTAATGGTGACCATTGGCCAGGAGGGGTCCTTGATTCGGGGTCTGAGGCCAGTCTCAAATATTTCTCCATCCTCAGAAGTTTTAAATGGAGGTCTCTCACCTTCCTTGTTCTAGCCATAAGGGTTCGGCAGCGTGGACACTTTTGGGGAATGTGAGTCTCACTAAGGCAGCGGACGCAAAGCGTGTGTCCATCCGAGATCGGAATTGACAGTCTGCAAGTCAGACAGCGTTTAAAGCCGGGTGATCCAAGCATGCTGGAGAGACGCTGTTTTCAGTAAAAGGGAGTAGTAACTTGGAAGGATTCTAACTTATCTTCCTACTCTAAGGGGATAGAGGAGAATAATTTCTTTTTGGATAAAGAATAAAGAAGTAACGGTAGTAACCCTGATAACTAACTACTACAAGCTACACATATTGAATCTATTTCTTTAAGTTAAGTATCCTCACACCTTCTTGTCAACTGTCTAAATGGGCCATCTTGATTATCACTATAAAAGTTTTTTTTCTCCTGCTGATAATAGCTCATCTTAACTAATAAGCCTTTCACAGTTTGTAATAACTTCCAACTTATCTGTATAGATAGATAGATCTATCTATCTTACTGTATGTTCCATTCTATGCATCCGACGAAGTGAGCTGTAGCTCATGAAAGCTTATGCTCAAATAAATTGGTTAGTCTCTAAGGTGCCACAAGTACTCCTGTTCTTTTCGCGGATCCAGACTAACACGGCTGCTATTCTGAATACTATAAGCTATGTTTTCTAAGGGTAAATGAGGTGCTGCTAAGTTGTTCCAACTCAAGCCAAAGGCAGTACAGAAGGAATTGATGGACAGTTGGTCACACAGTGCTTTGTAACTGCCTCGAGTGGCACAAGACCATGATGGTGTCGCCGATTTCAGGCACAGGGTGCACAGACACCTAAAGTGGAGCACCCACAGGGACATTCCTTGAAAAAGAACAACTGGCTAGGCAGCAGTACTGCAGAAAAGAAGCAGGGGGTTATAGTGAATATGAGTCAGCAGTGAAGATGCTGTTGAGAATAAGGCAAATGTCATTCTGGGACGTATTAACAGGAATGTTGTATTAAGACATAGGAGGTAATTGTTCCACTCTATTTGGCATTGGTGAGGCCTCACGTGGAGTACTGTGTCCAGTTTTGGGCATCACACTAAGAAAGATGTGGAGAAACTGGAGAGTGTGTCCATTTTTTTTTTTTATAAGAGGCTTAGAAAACGTGACCTATGAGGAAAGGTTGAAAGAACTAGGCATGTTTAGTCTAGAGAAGAGAAATTATAATAATCTTCAAATATGTAAAAATTTGTTATAAAGGTGATGGTAATCAATTGCTCTCCAGGTCCACAGAGGGTAGGACAAGAAGTAAATGGCTTAATTTGCAGCAAGGGAGATTTAGGTTAGATATTAGGAAAGACTTTCTAACTACAAGAATAGTTAAGCACTGGAACAGGTTATCTAGGATGTTGTGGAATCCGCATCACTGGAGGTTTTTAAGAACAGGTTAGTCAAATCTATCAGGGATGGCCTAGGTATACTGAATCCTGCCTGAGCACAGGGGAATGGACTATATGGACTGTTCAACATCTTTATGAATGATCTGGATGATGGGATAGTTTGCACCCTCAGCAAATTTGCGAATGACTCTAAACTGGGGGGAGAGGTAGATACGCTGGAGGGTAAGGATAGGATACAGAGGGACCTAGATAAATTGCAGGATTGGGCCAAAAGAAATCTGAAGAGGTTCAACAAGGACAAGTGCAGAGTCCTGCACTTAGTACGGAAGAATCCCATACACCGCTACAGACTAAGGACTGAATGGCTTGGCAGCAGTTCTGCAGAAAAGGACCTAGGGGTTACAGTGAACGAGAAGATGGATATGAGTCAACAGTGTGCCCTTGTTGCCAAGAAACTAATGGCATTTTGGGATGTATAAGTAGGGGCATTGCCAGCAGATCGAGGGACGTGATCGTTCCCCTCTATTGGACATTGGTGAGGCCTCATCTGGAGTACTGTGTCCAGTTTGGGGCCCCACACTACAAGAAGGATGTGGAAAAATTGGAAAGCGTCCAGCAGAGGACAACAAAAATGATTAGGGGACTGGAGAGGGGAGGCTGAGGAGAGGCTGAGGGATCTGGACTTGTTTAGTCTGCAGAAGAGAAAAGAGTGAGGGGGGATTTGATAGCAGCCTTCAACTAACTGAAGGGGAGTTCCAAAGAGGATGGAGCTAGGCTGTTCTCAGTGGTGACAGATGACAGAACAAGAAGCAATGGTCTCAAGTTGCAATGCGGGAGGTCTAGGTTGGATATTAGGAAACACTGTTTCTCTAGAGCTTCGCGAACCAGCTGAGCAGTGGGGGACAGCAGAGCAGCACACAGCAGGAGTTTGCCTGGGAGTTCGCCTGGAGTGAGCCCAGTGACGCTTACATCTTGCCAGCTTCTCTGAGGAAGCTCATAGTAAGAAGGTGATATGGAAGGGGGGGGTTCAGCTGTTGTGACCTGCACTGGATGTGCCATGTTTGTCTTTCTTCCACAGGACAGAAGCGACTTTGTGTGTACAAAGTGCAAGCTGGTCTCCATACTGGAAGAGAAGATTGAAGGTCTGGAGCAACAGATAACGACCCTGCGTTGCATACGAGAAACGGAGGATTTTCTGGACAAAAGTCAGGATATGCTTCTACGAGCACAAAGCTCTAAAGATTTAGAGCAGGTTGCACAGCGGAGCCAAGAGGCCAGTGAAGAAGCTTGGCAACATGTGACCTCCAGAAGAAGGGGGAATGTCCGGGTTCCAGCAACGCGGACACAGGTAACTAACCGCTTTCATGTTCTCTCCACAGGTACCATTGCGGAGAGTGGACCAGATGATATGTCTGGGAGGAGAAAGCAGAAGGAGACTCCGCTGGTTGGAAGGCATGAGATGCGCTGTCCTGAGATGGGGGGTTCCACGACCACCACTCCCAAGAGAAGGAGGCGGGTGGTGGTGGTCGGGGACTCTCTACTCCGGGGGAAAGATATATCTACCTGCCGCCCTGATCGGGAAAACCGAGAAGTCTGCTGCTTGCCGGGGGCTAAGATTCGCGATGTGACGGAGAGACTGCCGAGACTCATCAAGCCCTCGGATCGCTACCCCTTCCTGCTTCTCCATGTGGGCACCAATGATACTGCCAAGAATGACCTTGAGCGGATCACTGTGGACTACGTGGCTCTGGGAAGAAGGATAAAGGAGTTTGAGGCGCAAGTGGTGTTCTCATCCATCCTCCCCGTGGAAGGAAAAGGCCGGGACAGGGACCGTCGAATCGTGGAAGTCAACGAATGGCTTTGGATTCTTTGACCATGGGATGGTGTTCCAGGAAGGAAGAGTGCTGGGCAGAGACGGGCTCCACCTTACGAAGGGAGGGAAGAGCATCTTTGCGAGCAGGCTGGCTAACCTAGTGAGGAGGGCTTTAAACTAGGTTCACCGGGGGAAGGAGACCAAAGCCCTGAGGTAAGTGGGAAAGCGGGATACCGGGAGGAAGCACAGGCAGGAATGTCTGTGAGGGGAGGGCTCCTGCCTCATACTGAGAATGAGGGGCGATCAGCAGGTTATCTCAAGTGCTTATATACGAATGCACAAAGCCTTGGAAACAAGCAGGGAAACTGGAGGTCCTGCTGATGTCAAGGAATTATAACATGATTGGAATAACAGAGACTTGGTGGGATAACTCACATGACTGGAGTACTGTCATGGATGGTTATAAACTGTTCAGGAAGGACAGACAGGGCAGAAAAGGTGGGGGAGTAGCACTGTATGTAAGGGAGCAGTATGACTGCTCAGAGCTCCGGTACGAAACTGCAGAAAAACCTGAGTGTCTCTGGATTAAGTTTAGAAGTGTGAGCAACAGGAGTGATGTAGTGGTGGGAGTCTGCTATAGACCACCGGACCAGGGGGATGAGGTGGATGAGGTTTTCTTCTGGCAGCTCGCGGAAGCTACTAGATCGCATGCTCTGGTTCTCATGGGGGACTTTAATTTTCCTGATATCTGCTGAGAGAGCAATACAGCGGTGCATAGACAATCCAGGAAGTTTTTGGAAAGCATAGGGGACAATTTCCTGGTGCAAGTGCTAGAGGAGCCAACTGGGGGGGGAGCTTTTCTTGACCTGCTGCTCACAAACCGGGAAGAATTAGTAGGGGAAGCAAAAGTGGATGGGAATCTGGGAGGCAGTGACCATGAGTTGGTCGAGTTCAGGATCCTGACACAGGGAAGAAAGGTAAGCAGTAGGATACGGACCCTGGACTTCAGGAAAGCAGACTTCGACTCCCTCAGGGAACGGATGGGTAGGATCCCCTGGGGGACTAACATGAAGGGGAAAGGAGTCCAGGAGAGCTGGCTGTATTTCAAGGAATCCCTGTTGAGGTTACAGGGACAAACCATCCCGATGTGTCGAAAGAATGCACTGGAATTCATTACCTAGGGAGGTGGTGGAATCTCCATCCTTAGAGGCTTTTAAGGCCCGGCTTGACAAAGCCCTGGTTGGGTTGATTTAGTTGGTGTTTGTCCTGCTTTGAGCAGGGGGGTTGGACTAGATGCCCTCTGTAGCCTATCCCTACCCTCCAGCGTATCTACCTCTCCTCCCAGTTTAGTGTCATCTGCAAACTTGCTGAGGGTGCAGTCCAAGCCATCCTCCAGATCACTAAGGAAGATACTGAACAAAACCGGCCCCAGGACCAACACTTGGGGCACTCAGCTTGATGCTGGCTGCCAACTAGACATGGAGCCACTGATCACTGAATTTTAGCTCTATCCTCCAAAGTATTGGCAACACCCACCCCCCCAGCTTTGTGTTATCTGCAAATTTGATCAGTTTGCTCTTTATTAATGACCTGGACGTAGGTATAAAGATATTAAACACTGGACCCAGAACGGATCCCTGTGGAACCCCACTTGAGACCTCCCTCCAATCCAACATCACTCCATTAATAGTGACTCTTTGTTTGCAGTTGTTTAACCAATTATGTATCCACTTAATGGTAGTTCCGCCAAGCCCGCATTTCTCCAGCTTTTATTGGACTGTGTCTAAATCTTGCTGATGTCCAGGTATATTATTTTCACGGCATTCCCCCATCCGCTAAATTAGTTACCCTGTCAAAGAAGGAAATCAAGCTGGTTTGGCATGATTTGTTCTTGGTAAATCCATGCTGGCTGCTAGTGATTACCCCTTCATCCTCCAGGTATTCGCAAATTGAATGTTTTATACATTGCGTCCTAGGTATCAAAGTCAGGTTGACTGATCTATAGTTCCCCACCTCCTCCTTTCCCCCCTTTTTAAAGATGGGCACCATGTTAGACCTTCTCCAGTCTTCTGGGACCTCTCCTGTCACCCACGAATTTGTAAATATTGTTGCCACTGACTCAGATTTCTTCAGCGAAATCCTTCAGTACCCTCAGGTGAATAGCATCTGGCCCCGCTGATTTGAATTAATTCAAATTGGTCAGAAGATCTCTGACATGTTCTTTACTTATTCCAGTCTGCATCCCTTACCCTTTAGCGTCTGTTAACTTTGCTAGTCGTCCGGTCATGTTATTTTTTGTAAGAAGACTGAAGCAAAACAGGCATTGAGCAACTCTGCCTTCCTATCATCTTCCATTAGCAATTCACCTTCTCCATTGAGCAGCAGACCCTCACCATATTAGTGGAACAGAAAGCATTACATCTGTTTTTTCCCCCAAATACAGAATAGAACTATTTATTGGACACTTCTCTTCTTTCTGCATTATTATTGATAATTCTATCATTTCCATCCAGAAATGGACCAATACCAGTGCTGGGATTCTTTTTGTTTATAATATACTTAAACTCCTTCTTATGATCCTTAAATCTACTAGCCATAGATCTCTCATGTTCTTTTGCTTCCTGTGAAGGCATAAGCAATACCATTCCTCTGGGGTCAGACGCCTACAGCTGGCTGATTAATTAGCCCAACCCATGCACCTCGGGAAAGACCTGCAATTTTAACTAGCTGAACCTCATAAAAGGAGAAGCAGGAAATGGAAGGAGACTGCAACACTTAGCCAGAGGCTGGAGCAATTGCTGGGAGGAGTGGTGCCAAGAAACCAATGGACAGAAGGGAGACTGGGGAAAGTCCTGTTAACAAAACGTCTCTGAGGTAAGAACCAGGAATTGTTGGGTTGATGAACTTGTGGGATGAGGGACAGACTTGGAGAAAGGGACTCTCTCTTCAAAAAGTCTGTACAGGTTGAATCTCTGAAGCTTTGATCCTATTTCCACTAAGAAGTCTTTAAAAAAAAACCCACAGTAATTAATCTGCCTGAAAACTACCTTCCCTGGATTCTGTGAGAAGGCCCAGGCAGCATTTTCCCAGGGAGGGAATGGGCTCAGCTAGCATAAGCATGACTCCAGCCATAAGAGAGGGCTGTAAGGTAGGGCCCAAACCAGTATACTTCCTTTATCAATTTTTTTTTTTTTTTTTTTTTTTTTTAAGTGGCCTTCACCTCCCTTCTAAGCCAGGCTGGTCTTTTAACCAGCATGGACTTCTTTCTACGTTGTAGATTTTTGTATATATAATGAAGTATTTTTAAACAATTCCTAACTCTCTAAGATTTTTGTTTAAATTATTTTTCCCAGTAGTTGTTTTCAGCTTTGTGATACTTTTTCTTTAAAAAAAGCACCAAGTTTTTATATTGTAAATATAAAAAACTGGCTACAATTTTACAAGTGTGTATATATGATACTGGCTCTTCCTTTAATGACAGGTTTCAGAGTAACAGCCGTGTTAGTCTGTATTCGCAAAAAGAAAAGGAGTACTTGTGGCACCTTAGAGACTAACCAATTTATTTGAGCATGAGCTTTCGTGAGCTACAGCTCACTTCATCGGATGCATACCGTGGAAACTGCAGCAGACATTATATACACACAGAGATCATGAAACAATACCTCCTCCCACCCCACTGTCCTGCTGGTAATAGCTTATCTAAAGTGATCATCAAGTTGGGCCATTTCCAGCACAAATCCAGGTTTTCTCACCCTCCACCCCCCCACACACAAACTCACTCTCCTGCTGGTGATAGCCCATCCAAAGGGACAACTCTCTACACAATGTGCATGATAATCAAGGTGGGCCATTTCCTGCACGAATCCAGGTTCTCTCACCCCCTCACCCCCCTCCAAAAAATACACACACACAAACTCACTCTCCTGCTGGTAATAGCTCATCCAAAGTGACCACTCTCCCTACAATGTGCATGATAATCAAGGTGGGCCATGTCCAGCACAAATCCAGGCTCTCACACCCTCCCCCCCTTTTTTTTTTTTTACCGGACACACACACACACACACACACACACTCACTCTCCTTCTGGCAATAGCTTATCCAAACTGACCACTCTCCAAGTTTAAATCCAAGTTTAACCAGAACGTCTGGGGGGAGGAGGGGGTAGGAAAAAACAAGGGGAAATAGGCTAAGTCATTATGCAAGGTAGCCTATTTCCCCTTGTTTTTTCCTACCCCCTCCTCCCCCCAGACGTTCTGGTTAAACTTGGATTTAAACTTGGAGAGTGGTCAGTTTGGATAAGCTATTGCCAGCAGGAGAGTGAGTTTGTGTGTGTGTGTGTGTGTGTCCCCGGGGAAAAAAAAAAGGGGGGGGGGGTGAGAGCCTGGATTTGTGCTGGACATGGCCCACCTTGATTATCATGCACATTGTAGGGAGAGTGGTCACTTTGGATGAGCTATTACCAGCAGGATAGTGAGTCTGTGTGTGGGGGGGGGGGGGGTGGAGGGTGAGAAAACCTGGATTTGTGCTGGAAATGGCCCAACTTGATGATCATTTTAGATAAGCTATTACCAGCAGGACAGTGGGGTGGGAGGAGGTATTGTTTCATGATCTCTGTGTGTATATAAAGTCTGCTGCAGTTTCCACGGTATGCATCCGATGAAGTGAGCTGTAGCTCACGAAAGCTCATGCTCAAATAAATTGGTTAGTCTCTAAGGTGCCACAAGTACTCCTTTTCTTTTTGGCTCTTCCTTGTTTTCTGCTAAAATAAATTTAAGCATTTTCCTACTGTCACTTGAAGTTACTGTTATAGGGATGTTATGTAAATGTGAATGGAAGGGAGTTCATACGAGACACGCGTTGAAGATGTGGCTCACATTATGAGAAAAGTTGAGAACGCTGAACTAGAGTATCTGTTTATACAGTAGAACCTCAGAGTTATGAACACCAGTGTTACAAACTGACCAGTCAACCGCACACCATATTTAGAACCGGAAGAACACAATCAGGCAGCAGCAGAGACAAAAAAACCCCAAAGTAAGGAAACTGTTTCTGTGCTTGTTTCATTTAAATTAAGATAGTTAAAAACAGCATTTTTCTTCTCCGTAATAAAGTTTCAAAGCTGTATTAAGTCAATGATCAGTTGAAACTTTTGAAACAACAGCACCAAAACTTTTTGTTCAGAGTTACAAACTGTGACGAAGCAGGACTGTTCTTAATGTTTCCTCTGAATATTGTGGGGGTGCTTCAGTTTCCCCTAGGCAGTTCTTAAGTACCTAGATGGTGGGATAAGGGTGTATGATCATTGCAGAGCCCTAGAGGGCAGGTGTGTGCAGGGATCTGGACACAGAGAATGGCCGACACCCTTTTCCTGGCAACTGATGGCCTGGCCCTTCCCCCCTGCAAGGTGAGAGCTAAAGGGTTGGAGAACAAAGGAATCAGGTGACCTCCTGGCCCGGGAAAGGGCCAAAGCCCAGAGGAGGAGGGGCTGGAGAGAGTTTCAGTTTGGGGCTGGCTAGGGACATGGAGTGAAGGGCAGACGTGGTTGTCTGGCTCACTGCCCCCCCCAAATGGACCCAGCTGAGGGGTCCTGTTCTCTGCACCTACAAGCTCTGTTTTAGACCATGTTCCTGTCGTCTAATAAACCTTCTGTTTTACTAGCTGGCTGAGAGTCACATCTGACTGTGGAGTTGGGGGGCAGGACCCTCTGGCTTCCCAGGACCCCGCCAGGGCAGACTCGCTGTGGGAAGTGCACGGAGGGGCAGAGGATGCTGAATGCTCCGAGGTCAGACCCAGGAAGGTGGAAGCTGTGTGTCCTACAGTCTGCTCACAGAAAGGAGACTTCCCCAGAGTCCTGACTGGTTATGTAGGGAGCAGTTCCAGAGCATCGCCCAGGGACTTCGTGACACAAACGTTTCAGAGTTATGAACAACCTCCATTCCCGAGGTGTTTGCAACTCTGAGGTTCTATTGTATAATCTCATCCAGGGCATACCATAAGTGCGAGGGAAGGCATCTGGATCAGTGTCCAACAGGCAGAGACACCAGGTCTTTTAGAGAAATTTTTGTATCCTCATACTATAAAGATCTGGAAGCAAATTGAGGCACAGAAATTTCAAAGAATCTTGTGATAACTTCTGTCTAATTCTGTTCTACTCTATTCAGGTATTCATGCCACATACATCATCGTACATCTAAGAATATCCAACAAGGAGATACACAAGCAGATGAAAAATTTCAAGGATGTGTACACAAAAACAAGCAACACAATTCACAAAACATGGATTGGATTTTGGAACCCCCTGTACTAGTCTCCAAAACACTTTGGAAGACTGCCAAGAAAGGCACTGTGGTAAGTGAAAAGTAGTGCTGAGACACCTGCTCCGCATGAGGCAGTATTATGGATAAAGTTTAAGAATAGATTGAGTCCTCTATTTTACACTCTACTAATAAAATGTAGCCTCTGAATTTCATAGACCAATTCTTTATAGGACAAGTAAATATTCCCAAATACTTTGTTGGAAAAATGTTGAGTAACTTTTGCAGAGGAAATACTTCACAGAAGAAAAATTAGTCTTTTTTTAAAAATTTGACTGACAACCAACCTCCTCAGGTAACACATTATAGACCCAGAATCTGCATACTGTGGACACACAGACTGCTTACTGAGGGGTAACAGATTCTCCAGCTAATGGTTTCAATTCTGGGTATCACTGTGTACCAGAAAGACGACAAACTAAATCCGGAGGAAAGATTAAAAGAGCAAGGTAGGTAGAAGCTCGGCAAAGTAGCAATTGAGGGGAGACAGAATAGTCTACAAACATGTAAACACTAATGAAGGGGAGGAGTTATCTAGCGTAGTACATGGGTTATAACTTGGACTAACTGAATGAACTAAAAAGTGAAAATTAAGGATGAATATGAGGAAAAAGTCTTCCTGACAGTAAGGTTGTCATTATCATTTAAACATTTGTATGGCAATAGTGCCTACAGATATCAACCAGCTTGGGCCCCATGGTGTGCCTCTAGGCCTCAATGTTAAATGATGATGACGACCTTACTGTCAGGAAGACTTTTTCCTGATATTCAGCCTTAATTTTCCCTTCTTATTTCATATACATATGCAAAGTGACAGTCTTTGGGGCAAGACAAACAGGTAGATAAGACAAACAAGGGGTTCAGACTGAGGTCTGGGGAGACGGGGTATGAAGTTGTGCAATGGTTTCCCAAAGGAAGAGGCATTGCTTGGAACTTCTAAAATTAGATTGGATCAAAGACTACGATGTGCTGAACTGGCCCTCAGGATACGGGCTGGGCAAGTTGACAAGGTTTCCCCACCACTAATTTTTATGAGTCTATGTTTGAAAATCAAGCTTATTATGGAAGTTATCTTAAAGTTAACAATGGAGTCACAACAATGATATATAAGAAGCGGCTGTATGTTTTTACATTTCAAATATCAGACCTAGATCTCATGGGTTTTAAGGAAAATTCTAAAGACAGGCCCTAATGAAACATTAGGAATTTTACCGCCAACATTCCCAAAGGTGAGAGGGGGAAAGAGAACTTACCAGTCTGTCTCTGTCATCCTGCAAGGAGGACAATGCCTTCTTCAGGCTCTGCACTTCTGCAGGGCTGGTGGAAGAGTTCACTGCTGTCTGCTGCTTCACTTCCTCCACCTTATGTGCTTTGTCCAATTCACTCAACAGACGGTCTCTCTCATCCTGCAGGCTTGCCATGGCCCTAGAGAAGGACTTTACCTGGCTGGAGGACTCCTCCAGTTCCAAAGACAAGCGGAGAAGCTCTTCCTCTTTGACTCTGAGCTGTCGGTTAAGTTCCTCAAGCTGAAATAACAGATCTTTTTTATCATCAGCATTCTTCAGGGCTGTCAGTTCAGACATCAGAGTCTCTCTCTCTCTGGCAGTGGAGTGCAGCTCTTCCTGTAATTGAGCCATCTCCTTCTGGAGGCTCTGTACTAGACACTGCTGCTTCTCTAAGTCTGCAGAGTACTTCTTTCCCAGCACCTGAAGCTCTTCATTAGTTTGGTCCCAGCTATTCTGGAGAGAGCTCATGGACTTCCCAAAAGACTGAATTTGGGCTCTCAGATCTTTGTTGTCCTCTGTGACTGTAAGAAATTTCTGTTCCATTTCCATCAGGTCCCCTGCCAGCTCTGCTACCCTCTCTTCTGCTGTTTCAGTTTCATTCCGCATTACCCCTGCATCATGATGTAGATGCTTCAGTTCATTCTCAAGTTTGTCCTCAGCCTCTCCCACCTTCTTGGCTGCACTCCTTTGGACATGGACCAGTTCCTCCTCTAATTCTGCTACCCTCTTCTGTGAGAGGGCAAGCTTACCGCTCAGATCTTGCACCTCCTTCTCCCGATCTTTTAATTGGGTCTCCAGCTCCACAATGAGTCTCCCTTCATGTAAAGCTGTCATCTCGCTCTGAATCTGAGATAGAGAGAATGTCATGTTCTCAATCTCTTTGGACATGCTTTGTTTGTCCTCTTTCAGGGCTTCCACACACTGCCTGAGATCTTCCACAGCATGTTCAGACTCCTTCAGATGCCCTTCTATGTTGACCTTTTCACTTTCCAGCACTTGGATTCGCTGAAGCTGTGTTTTGAGGAGTTGCTTTTGCTGGGAATCCTTTATTGAAATCACCTGGTTCAGGTCCTCCCTATACCGCACAAGTTCTGCATCCAGTTTGGCATTTTCAGAGTTGAGGTCATCCATCCGGCTATGGAAGCTTCGAATCTCCTCTTTGAGCTTGTTGTTCTCAGCAGCAGCCTCTTGAATCAACTGGTCTTTCTCCAGGATTATAACAAGATGACGCTCTTCCAGCTGTTTATAGTCTCTCAGCACACGGTCTCTGTCATCCTGCAGAGAAGACATGCATTTGGTGAAGGAAGCCAGCTGTGCCTTCTGCTGCTTATTTTCCTCTCTGGTTATCTTCATTGTTTCCATAAGATGATTAAGCTTGTCCAGTGCTTTCTCTCTCTCGTTTTCCAGGGTCACTTTCTCTTCTTCCTTCTTGCCCAGCCTGTCCTCCAGCTTTTTAACCTCTTCACCGTGTTGCTGCTGTAACTCAGATACAACAGTCATGACTGCCTCTTCCTTGGCAGACAGTAGACTGATAATCTTCTGATCTTTGGCACCAATTTCTTTGTGCAGCTTGTTTGTCAGGTCCTTGGAGGCCTGTAGGTCAGCCTCAAGCTGCTCACAGTTGAATTTACAGTTCTGGATACTGGCCTCTTGTTGCTTGACCATGCTTTCCATTTCTTCTCTTGCTATCTCAGACTTAGTGAAGGAGTTATGCAAATGAGCAAGCTGGTCTCTGAGGCACTTGATTTCTGCATCTAGCTTCTGCAGTTCATTTTGAGAGTCTGTATATAATCTCTGATACTCTTCTAACTGAGACACGAGCCCTTTGTTTTCCTCCTGCAACATGTCAGACATCTTTTGATGCTGCTGAATCACTCTCTGAGACTCAGACTCCCAATCCTGTTTGTTGTGTTCCAGCCTGAAAAAACAGACAGTAAACTGTTACAAACAAATCTACAATGTATCCCAATATCCAAATTTGTATCCCTTATAGTGGACTGCAAGATCTACCAGAGTTAAGGTTTAGAGTTTGACTAACTGCTCTAATATCCACAGTTACTTGGACTTCCTTGAAATCTGGTGCGCCTCAGGGGAGCACATGAGAGCACCTCTCTTCCCCACCACCCCCAAATGGGGCAGGTAATAGGGGAGGGGATAGGAATTGGGGAGAGACACTGGGGAGGGGACATGGGGATGAGTGGCAAGGAGGCAGAGGAAGAATAGAGACGGGGTGCCTGTCAGGCCCACTTTCTCCTCTGTTGTGTGTGCTTGCAGCAAGATCAGTGGTGCTGAAACAGTTTGTATAGTAGGGGTTCTGAGAGCCATTGAACCAAATTGTAAACTCTGGATATGATGGAAACCACTTCAAGCTGGGGGGGTGGCAGCACCCCTAGTTCCAGCACCTATGACCAGGATCTTGGGGGAAGGGGGGGTTAGAGCAAATACTACAGGGAAAGTTTTGTTTGTTTCTAAACAATTTTCTATTGGAATTTTTAACATCATGGTACATTTCTATTGTCCTTTGACTCTGCAATCCCGGCACCAAAAAAACAAAAACAAAAACAAATCTAAAATTTGGATCAAATTGGAATTGTTGAATTCTTAAAGGCATCATTTACTTGCTATCTCAGTAACTTTAAAATATAATCACTCTATGTAGCAGAACTTATTTTAAGTTTCATGTTAGTAGAGAGAGACTACAGATGCTTCCCTGCTGACTACTGTCTGTTAAGGTGAATATAAATTACAGTCTGGCTTACAAAAAAGAATATCTGCTGATATCAGAGATTGGAGGAAAGACCATAAACACCAAAGTAACCACCACTCACTTTCATCTTCTCTTTACCTGGATACATGAATCTGTAGCTCCTCTATATGCATGGACATCTGCCTCATCTGATCCTTTAGAACAGTGCAGGTCTCCTCTCTAGCATGGATCTCCTCTTCCTTCTTTTGAATAGCCTCAGTGAACTTCTTCTCCCATTTTTTGGACTCATCTATCACTCGATCCCTATCATCCTGGAGGGAAGTCATGCTCCTGGTGAAGGCTGCAAGCTGGGCCAGGGTTTTGTTAAGGCTGCCTTGGAGCTGCTTGGCTTCTTGGTCCTTTCTGTACAAGGAATCTTGAATGTCTCTGACAGTCCCTTCCATATAATCTCTCTCTCTCTGCAAAGATGCCAGCTTTTCCTCCATGTTATTTATCTCCTTTGAGTGCTTGTCTTTTTCTTGTTCCAGTCTTCTCTCAAAATCTTCATCCTTTCTCTTCATTTGAATTTTAACATGCTCTTTGTTTGCCTGCAGCTCCTCTTTCACTTTGAGACTCTCTGCTAGAACCCTTGCTGTCTCGCTCTGAGTATCATCCAGTAATATTCTGCAGGAAGCCAGCTCTGCTTGTGCTTTCTTGGTGTCTTCACATGCTTTGGCTAAGTTCTCTTTGGCTGTTGTAAGTTCCTTTTGAGACTCACTTTGAACAAACTGCAGAGCTTTAACAGTTCTCTCTAGACTACTGATCTTCTCCTGGCTTTTAATACAGTCCTTCTGCAACTGCTTCACCTCCTGCTGTTTCTGTTTCAGCAGCTCCTGAAGCTCTTTTGCATGAGTTCTGCTGCCATCTCCCTTCCGAGCACATTTTAGTTTTTCTGCATATTCCTTCTGTGTGTCTGCCTCTGCCTCAGTTTTCTCTCTCACTAGCTGCCACTTCTCCTTCTCCAGCTCACTTACCATTCTTTGCAAGCTCTGGAGCTCAGATTTCAGTTGCTCATTTTTGGTTTGGAGGTCAGCCATGTCTTGTTGATAGTTTCCAATACTTCCATTAAGTTCTGCTAGCTGATTCATGAGCCTTTCCTCCAAGTCATCCTTCTCTGCCTCCAGCGTTTCCTTCAACTTTGTCATTCTGACAAGTTGCTCTTCGATTTGTCTGTTAGTTAGTTCCCTCTTGGCTACTGTTTCCTGAAGGGTGTTCAGTTCATGGACTTTTGCTGCCACTTGGCTCTCTAAGGCCTTTTTCTCCTCTCCTAAGGTTTCAGCACTCCTGCAGATGCTGCCTACTTGTTCTTCTGCAGCCATTCTATTCTCCTCCAGTTCTGTGATTCGCTCTGTGAGCTGAGCTATTTGCTGTAAGTAAGTATTAATTTCATCATGTGAGCTGCTATCTTCATTTAATTTCTCTTCTGCATCAGTTACAATGCCTGCTCTAAGAGGCTCTGGAGACTTTGCGCAGGGCCCTAAATCCACTTGATTGTCAGCCACTTCTAGAGGTAATGCTGCTGTGAGAATGGCTTGATTTGCTCCTTCCACTATAGTTTTTTGGACACCATGCTTCACTGATGCCTCTAGGTTTTCCTTCAGCTTGGATTCTGTGCACTGTAATTGGTGCTTTAAGACTTGAACTTCTTGACTAAGAGAACCCTTTTCAGCCATTAATGCTTCAAGTTGAATGGAAAGAGATTGGCAGTCCCTCCTAGAGCTCTCTAGTGCCTCTCTAAGACTAGTGCTTGTCAAGAGAGCCATATTTCCATCCCTGTTTAGGTCACTCTCTGTAGGGTGCAACTCTGCTCTCAGGCGTTCGTTCTCTTCCTCCAGTTCCAGGATCTTTTGTTGCTTGGATTTTGCAAACTTCCTCATTTTTTCTTTCATTCCCTCCATCTCCTGCTCAGCCTCCTGCAGTTGCTTATCTACTTCTCTTTTCTTAGCCTCAGCACCTTTCAACTTGCTGAAAATGTCTTGCTTTTCCTGCCTGATAGTTTCCAGAACACGATGAATTCGCTCAGCCTCATTACTTACATTCTCATAGGACTGCAAGAGGGTTTCATATTCTTTCTGCAGCTCCTTATATTTCTCTTGCCACTCAGAACTCTCAGCAGCCTGCGAACATTTCAAGGATTCCATCTCCTTCTCTAGCTTCTCCTTCTCTTGAGTGATCCCCTCTAGAGCAAGCTTCAGGCTTTCACAAGAGCTATCAAGGTTCTGATTTTCCATTAAAGCTTTGTCAACTTCTGCAATGAGTTTCTCTCTCTCTTCAGTGACACCTACTAATTTTTCTAATAAGGCATCTTTTTGCCTATCCCAATCACAAACCTGGCTCTCCATATCTGCCAACCTCAGAGAGAGATTTTCTATAGTCATTTTGGCAGTAGCCAGTTCCTCTTTTAGAGTCTTACTCTCTTTAAGCGCCTCTTTTCTAGAGATGAGTGCAGCCTGCAGCTTTCTCTGCATTTGGCTCTTATATTTGGCTTCTTCAGCCCCCTCATCTGGTCTCTGCTGGACTTCAAGAAGCTCAGCTTTCAGTCGCTTGCTTTGTTCCTCATGCATACTAGTTTGTTTTTCCAGTTGACTGTGCAGAGTCTTGATCAAGTCTTCTTCTTCCAGGAAATCTTTCTGTACACGAGTAAGAGCTTTGCTTTTCTCTCTTAGCTGCAAGTTTAAGAGTTCAATTTCTTCATCCTTTTTGCTCATGAGATTTTTTAGCTCCCCTACTTCTTGTTTAAGTGCCTTCAGATTGTCCTGTCTGGAAATCTCTGCTTTACTTTTTTCCAGTTCTGCCTGAAGACTTGCTGCATGGGCTTCCACCTGGTGACAAGTGCTCTTCAGATCCTCCATCTCTGAGAGCAATTGTGCTATGTGCTCTTGTAGCTGAATGACTGCTTCTGATTTGCAAGCAAGATCACTTTCCAACTGACTGACTTTGAATTCTAGTTCATCTTTCTTGGTCTGCAGATTCTTGAGCTCTGCCTTAAACTCTTCTACAGAAACATCCGTCTCCTGTAAGAGGTTATTTGTCTTAGCATTTTCTACTTCCAAGCATGAAGACTCAATCCAACCTTGGCTCCAGCCAGAATGCTGTACGTTTCCTACAAGCTGTTGTGTTACATCAAGTACAGACTCAGCTGACCTTTGGAAATGGATGCCTGGCAGAGAACGGCTCTCTGTACACTCACTCTGTGCTTGGAGTTGCTTGAGCTGATCTTGGATGCTTTCCTTCTCTTTGCTTTGCTTACCAAACTCTTCTTGTAGGAGATTGTATTCATCCTTCTGCTGTTTCAGCTGTTCTCTGTGGTGTCGATCTTTTTCTTGGGCCTTCTTTATAGTGTCCTTACGGGAAGTCAGTGCTTCCTGAAGCTTCTTTTGAAGTTGCTCTTTTTCTTGTTCAAGCGCTGAGATTCTCTCTTTCAGGGCAGACTTATGGTGTTCTTCAAACCCTGCAGCAGCTGGACTGTCCACCTCATCCTCTTTAGAAGCAGCTGGGTCAGAACCTTCCAAGTGCTTATTGGCTGTGATAAGTTTCTGGATGGCTGACTGGCTTTCCATAATTTCAGCCTTCTTTGAATCAATTAGGTTGGTCTTATCCTGCAAACTTTTCTTCATCTCCTCAATCAGAGCCTGCAACTGTGCTTCAGCTGCTTCTTTCTCCAACAAGTCCTTCTGGATGCTCTGCAGCTCAGCTTCCCTTTCAGAAAGCAACTGCATGAGAGACATCTCCCTGGCTTGGCTTTCAGGAGTCACGTCTCCCTCTGCATTTAGGCCACTTGCTGTAGTTTCTTCCACTTCAGCTTTCTGAGCTTCTGCCCCAAATGTCCCTCTCACTTGCACCAGTTCATTCTCTAGCTTGTTGACCTTCTTCAGAAGTTCCTTCCTGTTGATGAGAGCTGCCTGCAGCTTCCGCTTCACTTGCTCATTTTCTTTTTTGAGACGCTCCAGTTCACTTCCTAGCACCTCTCTCTCCTTACACACTGCTGCCACCATCTCACTCTGCTGCTCAGACCCCTTGCATTTCAGACACAAGCCTTCTACTTCTCCTGTTTGTCCCATGTGCTGGTCTCTTATCTCCTCAGTTTTCAGCAATAGGCTCATCTGCTCTTTAAGGCTCTTTAGCTCACTCCCCAGAGCAAATTTCTCTTCATTCAGCTGGACTATTTTCTCAGACATTGTGATGCTGATTTCCGTCACCTGCTGATCCCTCTCCAGTAAAGTTTGCTGGAGGTTCTCATTATCCCCAGTCTGTTCAGCAAGAACCTGTTCTAGCCTTGCTGTGTCAAGCTCCTTTGAGACAATGCCTTGGGTAAGCTCCTCTATCTTGACTGCGTTCTTCCTCAGATGTTCTTGCAGATCAAGCACTTCACACTCCGTCTTCTGGAGCTGGTTTCTCAGACTTTTTGCTAGAGCATCCTGTTTCGAAAGCTGAAGCTGTGCCTCATCCAGGTCCTTTTGCAAAGCTTCAATTTTTATCTCTTTGGATTTATATTCATTTTTCAGGCTCTGGATTTGTTCTTTCAGTAGACTGTGCTGTACAGTTCTGCTTTCATAGTCAGATAGCCTCTGCTTTTCTGAATCCATTAGATTTCCCTCAAGCTTCTTCACTTGCTCCTTTAGCTCTGTTATGGTACAAAGCTCCTTCATCTGAGACAGGAGCTGATCTCTCTCTTCAGTCAGAACATGCAATGCACTGTTAGAGTTCTCTGCATTTTTCCTGCATTCCTCAGCCAGCTGGGTTAGCCTATTTATTTCTGCCACTTTCTCGTCTGAGTCTTTCTTATACAATTCCTCGGATTTCTGCAGACTTGTTTGCAGCTCCATAATTTTTATCTGCAACTGTGTCAGCTCCTGAGGCTGAGAAAGATCAAGCTCTGTAGTTGCTGCAGAGAGCGCTCCTCTAAGCCCTTGCACTGCCTCCATTTCCCCTCCACTGTGGGTGATGTGCTCTAGGGGTACTCCTGGGAAGCTGTTTGTCTCTTCCTGAAGCACAGAGGTTTTCTGCACTTCCTCCACTGTCAGCGAGCAGCTGCTCAATTCACTCTGGATAGATGAGGTCTTTTGTCCTTCTCCCTCAAGGAATCTTGGCTGGAGTCTTCCTCCCATTAGGTTTATTTCTTCCTCTGCCAAGTTCATTGCAGGTGTTTGGTTTTCTGGGTCCAGGAGCTGTCCCTTCAGAAATATTATCTCCTCTTGAGCTTCCCTCAATTCCAGCAACAAGACTGACAGCTCTTTATGTTTCTCTGCAGAAAGATACTCCAGAATGCCAGCTGGGCCACTTTCTTCAGCAGACTGCCCACAGCTGCTTCTTGGGGTTTCATCTGTACTGGGCTAGAACAAGAAAAGAAGAGCTAGTCTCAAATAAACCACTATTCTCTTGAACCCCATGAGAGGGTTCACTTACTCTGACCCTGCATCTGGATGCCTCTGCCTCATTTTCCCACTTTATGGTACCAGCAAAGTGTACACACTTTACATGTTGCAGCAAAGGTTCCCGTTTCTTGGACTGTTTACTGGAACATAAAAGTATGCAAGGACCTTTATGGCAGTCCTCTTCAGGTCCTTTTTATATCCTTCCCAATTACCCATGTCGGAGCTTCAGGGATTGGCTCTCAGCTCCCTGCCAGTTTTCAGGTGCCCATAGTTTCTCTAGATCCCTGCAGAGAGAGACTCTGAAGTGTCCTTCTCTTCCTGTGCCTCTCCCAGGTCTCCCAGTAGGCCTCTTCAACCAGTACCTTCCTGGGCTCCTGTCCCAGATCCCTCTGGGTAGGGAGCTCTCCTGGTATCACTTCAAACAGAGTTTTGGGGGAGATCTACACCAGGTCTTTCCTGGCCTCTGGTTTAACCCTACGACATGAGAGGAACCTACTTTTTATTTCCTGCCTTGATTATTTGACCAGTTACACGACCCTTCCTAATGGTCTTTTACAGTGATTACAAGCAGCTGCTGCCATCCCAAGGGCAAAAGGGTTCATTCTTTCCCAGCCAGTGCAGAGAGAAGGTCAGCACACCCAGGCTCACCTCTTCAGTGCAGGCATCAAGGAATTGCCACACTGGGATTGGGTGTGGAAAGAAGGGTAAGCTCAGCACGACAGAAATTTCAGACCAGAAATGTAACCAGACTCCTGTGGGAGGTCTTGTTCACACACAGCATCAAATCCTTAACCATTTTAGGACCCTCTGTCACTTGTTGCTGGGCTGTAAGCCAGACAGGCTCAATGGGGACCAAACCCCTGTTTTATAGGGCTCTAAACAAGAGGCTTGTTCCCTATTTTGTGTCTGATGCCAGGATCAGAGGGCTAGATAGGACATCTGGACCAAGGTATTTGCTCTTATTCAAGTAGCATTCCTTGTGGTCTCGCTCTCTTCTGGAGATGGGGGGCAATGAATCCTCCTCAGAGCAAAGGGTGGAAGTCCCCGTCCCTGTCCCGTCCCCGTCCCCGTCCCTCGCATTTATGCTTTAACTCCCCATAACATTAATGTTCTGGTGTTGCAAGGGCTGTGCCGCTGTCAAGCTGGAGGAAGGGACTGATTAACAAGGAATGATTAAAGAGAGCTAAATACAGTAACTCCTCACTTAACGTTGTAGTTATGTTCCTGAAAAATGCGACTAAGTAAAACTAAGTTAAGCGAATCCAATTTCCCCATAAGAATTAATGTAAAATGGGGGGGTTAAGTTCCAGGGGAAAAAAATTTTGCCAGACAAAAGGCATTATACACATTTAAACAAGCAATTTAATACAGGTATAAGTTTTAAACGGAGGAGGTGCCCCTGGCTTACCCTACATAGGCACAGCCCACTGGCACTGGAGATGAGGCAGGCAAGGAGGCTGAAGGTGCTGTAGGCTAGGAGAAGCAGGTTGCGCAGCAGTAGCAGCTTCCCCTACTCTGCAAGCACCAGGGGCGGGGGCAGTTCAACCCTCAGCCTGCCCACTCCCCGCCTTCCCCCAAACCCCCATCCTTGACCTGCCTCTTCTCCCCCGCACCTCCTCCCCCCTTACTTCGCATGCTGTGTCCTCGCTCCTCCCCCTTCACTCCCCTCCCTTCTAAACACCACAAGCCAGCTGATTGCTGTGGGCAGGAGGCAGGGGAGGGAGGGGGAAGGTGCTGATCCGCGGGATCTGCCGGCAGATGGGAGGCGCTGTGAGGGGTGGGGTGCGTAGGGAGGCTGCCAGCTGTGGAGAAAGCAGGCAGCCAAACAACGTAAGAGTGGAGCATTGCACAACTTTAAACGAACATGTTCCCTAATTGATCAGCAACGTAACAACGAAACAACGTTAACCGGGAAGACTAAGTGAGGCGTTACTGTACATAGAGCCTTGCTCAGCACCATAATAGCACCATCAGGTTCTGCGATTATGGAAGCTCTAGAATTTGAGCCTTTTCAAACTAGATTGGACATTATCTAGACTATAGACTTGTCTAACTTTGTGACAGAACCTATATTGACAAGGTCATACCTGGGTTAGAACCATGGTATCTTCAGATGGCTGAGGAGATTGTGGTTCATTATTCACTAGTGTTGCTGAATGACCTAGTGACAAAATACATGCATGTCACCAGCAGAAAATCCAGATCCACAGTAAGCCAGTGAGCAGATGGAAAGAGATCCAGACACATGGGGCTGGAGCTTCCTCAAGTCCTCAGGAAGTGAGGGGAGAAGAGAGACAGACCGTGGTGCCCTAGGGCAGGCTCCCCTCACCCTCCAGACCTAGCAGCCTATCCCTTTGACTGGGGCACCACATTGTGCAGGACCTTCCTTAACTCATGAGGATGGAGTGAATTGGAGAAAGGGGGAAGAGAAGGGGAACCAGGGCAGGCTCCCCCACCAGGATCCAGCAAGTCCATTCCCCTCTCTGCAACAACAGCCTTCTCTTGCTGCCAGCTAACACAGTTAGTCCTGAAGTTCAAGCAGTAGCACATAACAGAATTAGTTTTTACCTCTTGCTTTAAAAAAAAAAACAAACAAACCACCCTAGGAAATTAAAAACAAAAAATTATGTTAAAAGAACACTGCGGTGGCAAGTCAAGCTCTCAAATGTTAGGAAATGCCAGATTTATGGTTTCCCATGCACTTTCATTCTGCCCCCCTTTGCATATGCATTATGATACAGTCTTTACTTACATGATCACATGCTATTTTTTCCAAACGATGCCTGCCTCATTCAGTGCAGGACACGCAAGTGGACAGATTTAAGAAAAACTAAATCTGTTATTTCCTAAATTTCAAGAGCTTGACTTTGCAACCTAAATAACATTTTTAACATTGTTTTATTTGTATGTAAGAATCTTACTAGACAAGATGGACAAAAGAGGGAAAACAGAGGCACAAAGAGGGGAAGTGACTTGCCCACAGTCACGCAGCAGGCTAGTGACAGAGCAAGGAACAGAATGAAGATCTCCTGACTCCCAGCCCAGTGTCCTATCACTGGACAACACTGCCTCGCACCTTTCCTGTATACTACCTCAGACTCTGACCCTACCAACCCTTCTCTCTCCTTCTTATCTCAGATGCCACCTCACAACCCAATATAAAAATCTTCCTCCCCACTGTGCCACCTCAGATTTACTCCCTGTCTCCCCATGTATAGTATCAGAACCTTCCTCTTTCTGCACAGCTTCAGAACCTGACCTCAGAGTCCCTCTCCCTGAATCACTTCAGACCCTTCCATGAAGCCTCATAGACTCTCCCCAGCTGTGCAGTCTCCCTAACTTCTCCAATTCTGTGAGGTTACCATCAGGTGAGCAGTATCCAGAGCAGGATGGTCCTTCTTGAGTCAGCAAGTCCAATAACTTGGAATCAGTTCCAGTGCTGTCAGTCTATTGGAAAACAAAGATTGGTTGGTTCAGAGCTGTAATCATCACCGTTGAACTCAGCTGTTTTAGCTGCCTGGCACACTGTCTGACCACTCTGAATCCTGCTACTTTAAGACCTATATCTGCTGCCTAATGGAGATACAAAAAAATTTTTAAGGTACTAGATAAAAGCCTGAATGCAGATCTCAGTGATCTATCAAGTTAACCTTTAGGGCACCAAGAAATATCAACATCCTAAGCACCTCCCCCACCACACCCTATATGTGATCCGCACATTCCTTCTTCTCCTCTCCAAAAAGGAGCAACTCCACTTTCCTATCCTTCCATCATCTTCCTTCAACACACCAGATGAGGGCCTTTCCCAGGAGGCAGAGCATCCTGTCACGTTAACAGGCCAACTCGGATCAAAGGCATAGATTAATTCACTTGTGGGTGAATATCAAAGAAATGTTAAGTGTCCTGGTATACATCGAGCAATTCACTTGTGTGTGCATATCAAAGAACATAAGAACAGTCATACTGGGGCACACCAAAGGTCCATCTAGTTCAGTATCCTGTTTTCCAGCAGTGGCCAATGCCAGGTGCTCCAGAGCGAATGAACAGAACAGGTAATATCAAGTGATCCATCCCCTGTTGCCCATTCCCAGCTTCTGGCAAACAGAAGAAATGTTAATGTTATTGTCTTCACTTACCTATAACCTGTTGTTTACTATCGTATTACATTATGTATACCCAGTAATTAAATAACCCTAGATTGAAGTGTGTGTTAGTGTTAAGTTTACACATCCAGTACATTTACATCTTATTGAAAAATAACAAAAGATTGTTTCGGGCTATCACATTGTGTTTACATTATGTTTACCCATCGCACAAGACTGGAGTCTTGGAAATGTAAAAGTTTGCTAACTGCAGAGCATGGGTTGTTGTGTTTGACAATGGAAGTTCACAGACTCTGTTTGCATTTAATCAACAAAAGAAGAGTCCATGTTGTGATAAAAACACTTGCCAGATCACTTTCCATAGAAAGCGGCTATAAGAATGGATCCAAGGATTGATCCTGTATCTCTGAACTGTTTTGGATTCTAACAGGGTGGCCTACTGAACAAGTAGACAGAGATCCCCAAAATTATCCTGGGCAACCCCGAGGAACTTTTGGAAAACTAGCAGATCACTACACCTCCATCATCAATTTGGACTTACCAACTGACTCACCTGTTAATGTATTTTACCTGCTTTAACCTCTCACTAACTCTAATTTCTTTTCTTACTAATAAAACTTTAGTTCGTTTACTAGAGAAATCAGCTTCCAGCATTGTTTTTGGTGTGAAATCAAGACTATTCATTGACCTGGGGTAAGTGACTGACTCTTTGGGGTTGGGAATAACCTAATGTGATGTGAAATTTGGTATAAGAGACCATTACCACAAAGTCCAATTTGTCTGGGTGGCAAGGCAGGCTGGAGAGCCTAAGGGGACTGTTTGTGGCCCCATGGTAAGACTAATACAGCGATCCAGCAGTGCACATTTGTTACTGGCTTGGTGAAATCTAATTATAGGATATACCACCAGTTTGGGGTGTCTGCCCTGCTTTCCGACAATCTGACTGAATTGGCACTCTCAGTTGTGAAGCACTTCAGACAGCATGACAACTGGTGTAGTCAAACAGGATTCACATGCCACAGGCCAACTGGCTTAACAATTGGAACCCAACGCTATTTAAAGTCTAAATTCGATATTGAGAGTTTTAAGAGTTAAAGATTAGCCACAATGGGTGAACCACAATCACATGAGCATCTTGACCTGAAAGACCTTAAACAATTATGTAAAGAAAGGGGTTTATCCTTTGGAAAGAAAACGTCAAATAAGGAACTAGGAGCTTTGCTCATGGACTTTGACCAGAAGGCTGGGATTCAGCCTCCCCATGCCTCAGATGCTGCTACAGCAGAAATGGTCTGAATGCAATGACAAAGCATGGGAGCACGAAATCATAGAATCATAGAATATCAGGGTTGGAAGGGACCCCAGAAGGTCATCTAGTCCAACCCCCTGCTCGAAGCAGGACCAATTCCCAGTTAAATCATCCCAGCCAGGGATTTGTCAAGCCTGACCTTAAAAACCTCTAAGGAAGGAGATTCTACCACCTCCCTAGGTAACGCATTCCAGTGTTTCACCACCCTCTTAGTGAAAAAGTTTTTCCTAATATCCAATCTAAACCTCCCCCACTGCAACTTGAGACCATTACTCCTCGTTCTGTCATCTGCTACCATTGAGAACAGTCTAGAGCCATCCTCTTTGGAACCCCCTTTCAGGTAGTTGAAAGCAGCTATCAAATCCCCCCTCATTCTTCTCTTCTGCAGGCTAAACAATCCCAGCTCCCTCAGCCTCTCCTCATAACTCATGTGTTCCAGACCCCTAATCATTTTTGTTGCCCTTCTCTAGACTCTCTCCAATTTATCCACATCCTTCTTGTAGTGTGGGGCCCAAAACTGGACACAGTACTCCAGATGAGGCCTCACCAATGTCGAATAGAGGGGAACGATCACGTCCCTCGATCTGCTCACTATGCCCCTACTTATACATCCCAAAATGCCATTGGCCTTCTTGGCAACAAGGGCACACTGCTGACTCATAACCAGCTTCTCGTCCACTGTCACCCCTAGGTCCTTTTCCGCAAAACTGCTGCCTAGCCATTCGGTCCCTAGTCTGTAGCTGTGCATTGGGTTCTTCCGTCCTAAGTGCAGGACCCTGCACTTATCCTTATTGAACCTCATCAGATTTCTTTTGGCCCAATCCTCCAATTTGTCTAGGTCCTTCTGTATCCTATCCCTCCCCTCCAGCGTATCTACCACTCCTCCAAGTTTAGTATCATCCGCAAATTTGCTGAGAGTGCAATCCACACCAGTCTCCAGATCATTTATGAAGATATTGAACAAAACTGGCCCCAGGACCGACCCTTGGGGCACTCCACTTGATACCGGCTGCCAACTAGACATGGAGCCATTGATAACTACCCGTTGAGCCCGACAACCTAGCCAGCTTTCTACCCACCTTATAGTGTATTCATCCAGCCCATACTTCCTTAACTTGCTGACAAGAATACTGTGGGAGACCGTGTCAAAAGCTTTGCTAAAGTCAAGAAACAATACATCCACTGCTTTCCCTTCATCCACAGAACCAGTAATCTCATCATAAAAGGCGATTAGATTAGTCAGGCATGACCTTCCCTTGGTGAATCCATGCTGGCTGTTCCTGATCACTTTCCTCTCATGCAAGTGCTTCAGGATTGATTCTTTGAGGACCTGCTCCATGATTTTTCCAGGGACTGAGGTGAGGCTGACTGGCCTGTAGTTCCCAGGATCCTCCTTCTTCTCTTTTTTAAAGATTGGCACTACATTAGCCTTTTTCCAGGCATCTGGGACTTCCCCGGTTCGCCACGAGTTTTCAAAGATAATGGCCAATGGCTCTGCAATCACAGCCGCCAATTCCTTCAGCACTCTCGGATGCAACTCGTCCGGCCCCATGGACTTGTGCACATCCAGCTTTTCTAAATAGTCCCTAACCACCTCTATCTCCACAGAGGGCTGGCCATCTCTTCCCCATTTTGTGATGCCCAGCGCAGCAGTCTGGGAGCTGACCTTGTCAGTGAAAACAGAGGCAAAAAAAAGCATTGAGTACATCAGCTTTCTCCACATCCTCTGTCACTAGGTTATAATAAAGATATAAATAAAGATAAATATAGAAAGATAGAAATAAAGATTGAGAGCCACTTCAGACAGCATGACAAACCCACACTCTCCAGAAACTCTGTCACTGGCAATTCTTGCTGCTTTATGCCACTTATCTTCTGCTGCTTTTTAGTCTGAGGTGATAGAACCTGAGAAGTGCAGAAGGTGGAGTATATTGTGGAAAGAAAGAGTAGAATGTGCTGCCCACAGAGGGGAAAGAGACTCTTCTTCCTCCACAGAGCCTCCTACTAAAACCCAGGAAATTAGCTGATCTCTTGGTGACATCCAGACAGGGATCTAGTTTTGTAAGACTCAGTGCACTAGTCCTTTGATCTCTTAAAAGAAAAAAAAAAAAAAAAAGAAAGTTCACATGTGGATCGATACAGACTTAAAAAGAATTCTGTGATCTTAAGTCTCAGATCTTAATTCCGAGTACACACTGGCCAACATCACAAACCACCACAGACATTTGGCCATACTGGTAATTTGTGCAGAAGCAAACCAAGACCAGAATAGCAAGGGTCTGTGGCTCAGAACTGAGGCACATCAGCAAACCTAGGGTAGGAAAAGTGCCCCCTCAACAAAAATAATAAAAATCAGGGGGCATAAGGAAACAGCACACTTCGTATTCAAACGAACCTAGCAAAGCAGAAATGAGGCTGAAGTTAAATTTAAGCCCAGCAATACCAGTCAATTAAGTATTACTGCTTCCTATCAGAGCAGGGAGGTAGAGAAATATGTAGCTGTGTATTATTTTATAGCAGCAGTAGCCCTAAGCAAATCTCTCAACAATCACTCTCAAAAGCAACGCAGACGCACCAAAAAGCTTTGGGAACAAAACTGATGTCTGTTACCATCATGTATAGACCATACAGTAGCAGTACAGGGCACAGGGGAGTCATTCAGCATCACATTAGGCACGATCTCCAACCCAAAGTGCAAGACTGCTTTTGCCCTTTATGAGTGGCAACGTCACCAATATTTATGCAAACCGGAAAGATGGCTGTCCAATTCAGATTAGATCTGGGCACGAGTCCAGTCCTCCCCTGCGTTGGATTCATATTCATACAAATCTCAGTCTAAAATAAAGACTTGATAAAAGATGCTAAAATGGCAATGGCCCTCCCCACTCCCAGCACTGGGCCCCATCTAATCTGTAGCTTCTTGTGCAGGGTGACTATTAGTAGTAAAAAGAACCAAATAAAGCGGCTTTGGTACATCCTGAAATGGGACAAACTCCCCCTTGCTTTTAAATCAATGACTAATAAAGAGTTAGGCAAAATGTGAACAGTCATCTAAAACACACAACCAGAGGAATAACCTGATAGCCTAGAGGCTGTGAACCCCATGCCACAAGCCACTCACTCTTCCAAGCCAACAGGAGACATGTGTGCTGGGTGGGCGGTGATATTACACCATCACGACTTCACCCCTGCTAACTGGTTGGAATGGAGGATGGCGCTTTGGAAAGAGCCCCAATCTTGCTTTCAGCTAAATTCTTAATACAGGTATTTGGGGGCAGAGACCCCCCTATCAGCTAGTCTATCCAGCATGGAGTGAGGCAACAGGTGGTCCCCTACTATTCTTGCCCTCATCTACAGGTTGTTTGTAAGATCATTGTACCATGAGCTGTTCACCATCGAATGGACTGTGCAAAGGTTCCATCTCCCTGCTCTAAGGGACAGGGACAAAAATATTCTACTAATCCCCTGCTCCTACTTGACAAAGGATCACTGTTTTCTCTTCTATGAGAGATCCCTTATAAGGCAATGGGAGTGCATGGGGCTGAAATGTTAACCTGTAACACAAAGTTAAACCTTTAGAGTGGTGCTCCCTAGGACCTATATCAACTGGATATCAACTGGACACAGAACACTACAGAACGGAAATGTGGCTGAACAGGGAGCAGTTGTGAAGACTGGGGAGGTTTGACAATGGATGAAGGGGGCTCAGAAATCCCACATAACTAGTAAACAGGGATGGGGTTTGCTTTCCAGCCAACTACAAGCTGTATTTAGAGGCCATTTCCACATTAATCCACCTAATAATAACCTAGCAAAGAGGATTGTTAGAAGAAGACTCAACAGCTTATGGGAAGCAGTTTAAGGTCATGTCCTCAACCTATTTTAGGTTTAGTTCAGTCTGGCTGCTTGGTCATTACCTGGTTTGAATCTTCCATGCTCATCACAGCTTCATGCTGAGCCTCCAGGAGGGTATGTTGAGAGCACAGGGTCTCTGAAATGTTCACAAACAAGTGGCATTAACCTTCAGAGAAAACTCTCTTTTCCCTGAGTGAGGGAAGCACTCTCATACTTTCCAGAGAGCAGGGTCCAGGGCTGTCCACAACATGCAAGTGGAGGAGGAGATACGGAGTCACCCCAGGATGGAGCATTAGTTCAAGCTCTCTTCAGAGAAAGGTTAGGATTGCCCTGGCAGAGTCATGTCACCAGGACAGAGCACTACTTTGGGCACCTTTCAGAATAAAGCTATGATTGGCCTGGAGAGGGAAAGTAAAGGGCAATCAGTAGAGCTGGTAGGCTTAAAAATGTTTGCTGTGAGGAAAAAACCCCACAATCATTCTAACAGAACTCTTCACATTTCATTTTGATAAAGTGAAATGAAAAACTATTAGAAGGGTTATTCTAATAAATTATTTAATTTAATAAACTGGAATAGGGTTCAAAATGCAAGGGCCTTAATTTAAAAGTGAAGATGTTGGAAGAAAGTAAACTCAATTTGGCTCCATAACTTTCTGTAAACTGGCACCTAGATACTATGGTGATGGACACATTACAAAAACCTAGACAGAAACAGACCGGGTTAAAAGTGCTGATCTACTGTATTTGTAGGTAATGATTTTAATGAATATAGAATTTACTTTCTTGATTCATTATTGCAGGCAAGGAATTTCCATCTGGATCTAGTAGTGTTTGTGACAAGTTATTGTCCAGATTTTATCATGACTGATTTTTAAATATGTATCCTCTAATAAAAGGAATACTTGTGGCACCTTAGAGACTAACAAAATTTATTTGAGCATAAGCTTTCGTGAGCTACAGCTCACTTCATCGGATGCATTCAGTGGAAAATACAGTGGGGAGATTTAGATACACAGAGAACATGAAACAAGGGGTGTTACTATACACACTGTAACGAGAGTGATTAGGTAAGGTGAGCTATTACCTTTATCTCTAATATATTCTCCTAGAGCTATGCCTGCATAAAAGAGCTAGACATGTAACCTGGTCATTTTCATGCTGGTGTCTTGCCAGTAGGAGTTTTTCGTTTTATTAAGAGTCAATTCTATTAGAGATGTTGCCTCAGCCTTTTTGCAGTATAAAAGGACAGTTAAGATGCAATTTATGCAAGGTTCCCCCCCCCCCCCCCCGCACCCTCAGCAACACTAACTTCGGCACATTGCAAAAACTGAGCCTTTTTTCTTGGTTAAACACAATTTTCTATTATGATACATAATTTCTTTTTTACCTTTTATATATATATATATATGTATATATACACACACACACATACACACACACACACACACACATATACACACACACACAGAACCAGACATAGGACCAGGTTAACACTGTTGTGGGATCCTTAATTTCTGCACTTCCTGGCTCCAAATGTACAACCTTAATATTGAATTAATGTAGTGAGATAGCAGTTGTTCATTTGTCTTTTTGTCTGTTATATTTACAGTTGACATCAGAGGTTAAGTAACACCTAACATGGATTTTGAGAAAGCCCTGATGAACTACTCCCTCTGAGATTTGTGACATCTCTATATCACACTGGCTGGACTGTAGCTGGTCTGCTTTTCAGGCTGATGATTCATTTTCACTGGATTCATCTCAGACTGAACTCTGCCAGGGACAGACAGCCATACCCTTTTTGCCACTTAGTGGATCAAGAAAATGTTACGTATTTTGTAATCTGTATACAGAGTGAAGATGAACAGACATTTCATAATCTTTGGCATCTATACCTCATGGTTCTCATCAGTGCTGGCCTTACTATGATGCAAACTGAGGTGGCTGCCTCAGGTGCCAGACCGGGGGTGCAGGGGGTGGGTGTCACTAGGACCCAGAGTGTAGAAAATTGTCTCTGCTGCTGGTGCATATGTATTCTCTCTGCTCTAGATACACAGAGAGGGTGGAGTGCTGTGCTGGAGGAAGGAAGGCACAAGAGCCATAACAGGCAGGTAGGAGAAAAGGTGAGAGGGAATAACAGAAAGCAGCAGGAGCTACAGGGAGAGAGAGGAGGAGCAGCCTCTTATGTACCTCTCTAGCACCCACAGGAGCCTGGACTGATTAACACCAGCTGCTCAGGGAGCTTCCTGTTTCCTGCTGCTTCCTTGAACCCACTTGAGGAGAACAGGCAGTCAACTGAAGTAGTAGGAGCCAGTTAGGCCCTTAAGACGCTACTATCTTCCTCACTCAGGCTCTGCTACCAGCCTGTTTATTTGTCCCCTTCAGTTGAGTGTTGAAAGTCACTATAGCTGGCAGAACAGCAGTCATGAGTGAAAAGAAAACGCCCCTCTGGGGCAGCATTCAGAAAAGGAAAGAAAGCAAAGGAAGCTTTTCTATCTAAGCAGGAAGGAGCTCTCCTGAGATACATAGACACAAATGTTCACAGAGAGCCTTCCGGCCCCAGAGAGGATGTGAGTGGTGAGGAGATGCCTGATCTTCCAGTTAGTCAGAGTGCAGGTGACCTGGCAGCTACTTCAGCATCCATATCTCCATCTCAAATGGATGTAACCATGCACATTCCTGAAGAAAAGTGTAGATCAGAGAAGAGTGTGGTGGAGGTGCAAGAAACAGCTGCTGCTGAGTTTAGTTCCTTAAATCTAGATGATCCAGGACTGTGGATCCACTTGAGCAGTGGCCTGAGGGACTTCCTTGTACGGCATGGGCCACAGCAAGTGAAAAACTTCACATTCCCCAAAGACAATGAAAATAGAAGTTTCCATCCAACATGTTACTGGCGTGAAATCCCCAATGGTGACAAAGTGGATGTACTCAAAAACCCAGAATGCTGCATACTGTTTTTGTTGCAAACCTCTTCCAGTCTAATGTTCCAGCCACACTGGGTTCTACAGGAACAAAGGACTCGAAAAATCTAGCATGCCATGAGAAGGCAGCAAATCACCAGACAGAATTCCATAGGTGGAAAGAGCTTGAAGTGAGACTAAGATTAAAGGTCGCCATAGATCAGCATCAAGAGAAGATTGCATCAGAGTCTCTTTACTGGCAAAATGTTCTGAAAAGGCTCATTGCCACTGTGAGAATGCTTGCTACCCAAAACCTAGCACTGCGTGGCACTTCAGATCAGCTGTAAGTGCCAAACAATGGAAACTTCCTTAAAATTGTGGAGCTGATGGCTGAGTTTGATGCTGTACTCCAGGAGCATCTAAGAAGAGTCACCATTCAAGAAATGTTTCAGAGTAACAGCCGTGTTAGTCTGTATTCGCAAAAAGAAAAGGAGTACTTGTGGCACCTTTAGAGACTAACCAATTTATTTGAGCATAAGCTTTCGTGAGCTACAGCTCACTTCATCGGACGCATGATGATTCATGATGTGGAAACTGCAAAAGACATTATATACACAGAGACCATGAAACAATACCTCCTCCCACCCCACGCTCCTGCTGGTAATAGCTTATCTAAAGTGATCACTCTCCTTACAATGTGTATGATAATCAAGGTGGGCCATTTCCAGCATAAATCCAAGTTTAACCAGAACGTGCGGGGAGGGGGAGGTAGGAAAAAACAAGGGGAAATAGCCACTCCCAGTCTCTATTTAAGCCTAAATTAATAGTATCCAATTTGTAAATGAATTCCAATTCAGCAGTTTCTCGCTGGAGTCTGGATTTGAAGTTTTTTTTGTTTTAAGATAGCGACCTTCATGTCTGTAATTGCGTGACCAGAGAGACTGAAGTGTTCTCCGACTGGTTTATGAATGTTATAATTCTTGACATCTGATTTGTGTCCATTTATTCTTTTACGTAGAGACTGTCCAGTTTGACCAATGTACATGACAGAGGGGCATTGCTGGCACATGATGGCATATATCACATTGGTGGATGTGCAGGTGAACGAGCCTCTGATAGTGTAGCTGATGCTATTAGGCCCTGTGATGGTGTCCCCTGAATAGATATGTGGGCACAGTTGGCAACGGGCTTTGTTGCAAGGATAGGTTCCTGGGTTAGTGGTTCTGTTGTGTGGTATGTGGTTGTTGGTGAGTATTTGCTTCAGGTTGGGGGGCTGTTTGTAGGCAAGGACTGGCCTGTCTCCAAGATTTGTGAGTGTGTTGGGTCATCCTTCAGGATAGGTTGTAGATCCTTAATGCGTTGGAGGGGTTTTAGTTGGGGGCTGAAGGTGACGGCTAGTGGCGTTCTGTTATTTTCTGTTATTTTCTTTGTTAGGCCTGTCCTGTAGTAGGTGACTTGATTATCATACACATTGTAAGGAGAGTGGTCAGTTTGGATGAGCTATTACCAGCAGGAGAGTGAGTTTGTGTGTGTGTTTTGTTTTTTGTTGTTTTTTGGGGGGGGGGGGGGGGGGGGGAGGTGAGAAAACCTGGATTTGTGCTGGAAATGGCCCAACTTGATTTTCATACACATTGTAAGGAGAGCGATCACTTTAGATAAGCTATTACCAGCAGGAGCATGGGGTGGGAGGAGGTATTGTTTCATGGTCTCTGTGTATATAATGTCTTCTGCAGTTTCCACAGTATGCATCCGATGAAGTGAGCTGTAGCGCACGAAAGCTTATGCTCAAATAAATTGGTTAGTCTCTAAGGTGCCACAAGTACTCCTTTTCTTTTTGAGATCATACAGTTACTGGCAACAAAGTCAAACAGAAAATTGTTTGAATGTCAGAAGATCTGACATCAGCAAGATATTACTCTGTTATTCTGGACTGCACACCTGATCAGCCATAAGGAACAAATGACTTTAATGGTGTGTTTTGTAACAACAACAGAATCTAGTGACAATGTCCCTGTATCGGTGACTGTCAGAGAGCATTTTCTAGAATGTATGACACTGATGATACTACAGGAACTGGTATGACAAATGTACTTCTTAAAATGCTGGAAGATACGGAAATTGCGATAGCTGACATGAGAGGTCAGGGCTCCGATAATGGTGCCAACATGAGAGGCAAGAACAGAGCAGTGCAGACACAGATCCGAGAGTTAAACCCTCTAGCTTTTTTTGTCCCATGCAGTTCTCATTCATTGAACTTGGTGGTCAGTGATGCAGCATCAGCTTCTAGTGAGGCTGCTGAATTTTTTAACGTAATTCAAAGCATCTATGTATTTTTCTCTGCATCAACTCATCAATGGCAAATTCTGAAGCAACATCTGGGAACATCCTCTCTGACACTGAAACCACTGAGTGCCACATGATGGGAAAGTTGAGTGGAGGCGATAAAGCCTATCAAACACCAAATTGGGAAGATAGATGATGCCACAGTTGCCGTTATGGAGGATAATGCTATGACAGGAACTGTTCGTGGAAGAACAGTGGCAGTGGGAAATGGAATCACCAGAAACATACATATCTTCAAATTTCTGTGTGGCTTAGTGTTGTGGCATGACATACTGTTTGAAATAAGTGTTGTAAGCAAGAGACTCCAAGGTGTTGACCTTGATATATCTGGAGCAATGGAACAACTGGACAAAGCAAAGTCATACCTATAGTCTTACCGGTCAGGTGAGGGAATTCAAAACTTTCTGAAGAGTACACAGAAGTTGGCAGAGGAGCTTCACACTGAAGCCATTTTCCCACCCATTCAAGAATACAAGAGTCACCGAAGAAGACAACATTTTGATTCGAGGCATGGGATAATCCCATCAGAGACCCCAAATAACAAGTCAAAACTGAATTCTTTAACTAGGTGCTAGATTCTTCAACTGACTGTATTGCACAATGTTTCATGCGGCTCAAGGAACACAGCAGTATATTTGGGACGTTGTATGATATTCCAAAACTCCTCACTATACCTGAAGACCACCTACACCAGCAATTCAGGGCACTAGAGACAGTGTTGACACATGATGACATGCACGATATTGATGCGAGTGATTTAGGTGATGAACTGAAAGCCCTTTCAAGATACAGTTCAGCAGGATCAACTCCAAAGGCTGCTCTGGAATATATGTGCACAAATAAGATGACCACCTTCTTATACCTGGCCTCCCATGTGATCTGATCATCCTCACATTTGCCCTATCCTTTCCTTGTCCAAGCCTCCATGTTCTCTCCTTCTGCCATCCTGATCTTTACTTAGATTACCTTCTCCAATCATTACTTGCTATCACAAAGATAAAACCTGTGCTTTAATCATTCCAGCAGGTTGGCCCACTAGTTTGGGAATCATATGCATCCGATGAAGTGAGCTGTAGCTCAGGAAAGCTCATGCTCAAATAAATTGGTTAGTCTCTAAGGTGCCACAAGTACTCCTTTTCTTTTTGCGAATACAGACTAACACGGCTGTTACTCTGAAACCTGTCATTCCAATTATAGTTTCTGGAAAGGATTAGAGAGCAGTTCTGAAATCCTCAGCAGGGAGCGCTGATTAATCCAGTAATCATGGGTATGTTTATTAGCTGAAAATAGGCAGAAGGAAGTGTAATTATACCATTTTCAGCCTTTAGCCCCTCCAAGCCTGCAGTGGGTAGGAGTAAAGTCCTCTTCTCATCCTCCTGTTCCACCACATTTTTCTGCAGAGGTATTTCATCCTGCTCAGAGACTGGCTAGAGAGCAGAAAGACAGAAAGTTACCAACAGCTTTCTCACAGGTATTAGCCCTCTTTCTTTTAGTTACACTTTCGACAAATCCATTAGTAACTTCTAAATTCCCCCGACTGACCCATACTAGTTTACTTCCTTTACAGGCAGTTTCTTAAAACATCTGCCCAGACTGGAGAATTTTGCAAAGAGACCCTGTATTAACCTTCTCAGCCAATTTGATCAAGAGAAGGTATTTCCATATTCTGCACTATCTGTTTGATTCTTAGGATATGAGAGAGTTTTAGGTTACAATTACCTTTAGAGATTGTACCTGCTCCTCTGATTGAGAGACCTGCATCACTGGCTCAGACTTTAACAATTTTAGCTCAGTCTGGCAATGGACGAACTCCTCAGATTTTTGCGTGAGCTCATCTAAGAGAAAAAGTTAAACATAAGTATACACATCTCTGCTTGTGTGTCTGAGTAGATCTACTTTAGATGTATGCACACTGGAATATGTAACCTTTCACCTCTCAGTCAGCGCTTCTACTCTGGCCCCAACCGGTACCTGCAGGAAGTCCATATCACCCGACAGTTCTATATGAAATAAATGAATCTAGTTCCAGTTCTTAGTGGATATGAGAGAACATCACAGAAAATACAACAGTTTGCCAACCAAAGGATCAGGGAATGCCCTCTCAATAGAGAAGTGCAGGACTGAACAGACAAGGAGATGGAACATTCCTCTTTAGAGGATTTAGACACATTGTCAAGGAAGATTGCAGAGTGGCTACAAGTATAAGTCTGTACTATCTATCTAGACGTTTCACCCATGCTCACTCACTGCCATGAACAGAAGGGAAAATTACGATCATCTCGTCTGATCTCCTGCATAGCAAAACCATTTTTCCCCCCCCATCAAGCAATTCCTGCATCAAGCCCATAATCTCCAGTTGGGCTAAAGTATAAATATCTTTTAGAAATATATATCATCTTGATTTAAAATGATGTCAAGTGATGGGGAATCTAGCACATCCCTAGGTAAGTTGTACCAGCAGTTCATTACCCTCACTGTTAAAATACATACTTCATTTCTAGACTGAATTTGTCTAGTTTCAATTTACAGCCATGGGATCTTGTTCTGCCCTTGTCTACTACATTAAAAAGCCCTCTAATATCAGAAATCTTCTCCTAATGTAGGTACCATGCTCATGTCACCCCCTAACTTTTTCTTGGATAAACTGAATAGATTGAGCTTCTCTAGTCTCTCATTGTAAACCAGTTTTTTCTTGGGATGTCACCAGTGTGAATTCTAGTCAATTTAAACAATGAGTTAAAAGTAGTTTCAAGTATTATCCATCTCCCTCAGTCCCACTGCCAATTTTTGTTGTTTTAGCACTACATTTTCCCATATTTCCAAAAAGAGTAACTGACTGTTCCAGGAAAACAATAAAATCGACTACACAAAATAAAAACACTGGAAAAAAAGATTTTTTTCTCTGATCTCTGTTATAAATCACCTTAATTATCAGCTGCAACAATAGTCTGTTAAATACTTTCAGAGAGAAGAGGGATTGCTAAGTTTAGGATATCCTTTAAATCATTTTTATCAAATTAATATGCAAACATCACTAAAATTTAAAAATAACTACAGCTCTGAAAGGCTAAAACAAAACTAAGGATTCCCATTAGCCTGGGAGCCAGGAAAGATTTATTCTTCCTCTTGTCATATAAGATATTACCCGCACTTTGCTAGGGAATTGCCATTAAAAAAAGCACACAAATCGGAACCACACAGAGAGGCTCCTGAGGTGTTGAGTCGATACACTTGCTAACCTTGCAGGTGTTGTATGGTAGCGGAGTTTTCAGTAGACTGCACCAGCAGCCGATCAATATCCCGCAGCAGCTGATCATTCTGAGCTATGAGGCCATCATGGCTAGATCGCAGCTCTTGTTCAGCCATCTGGAGGTAAGTAATATGCAGCTTTTGCTCTTCTACCTCCAGCTTGTGTTTCTGGTCCTGAGCTCTACATTCAGATTCCAGTTCAGCCCGAGTTCTTCCTGCCTGCTCCAGCTGCTCTGAGAGATACTGCACCTCCTCCTGTAAGCAATGGAAGGACAGCTTCTTCTCAGCCAATTCCAGCTCCATCTTCTCCACGAGGCTTCGAGACTCCTCTCTCTCTGCATCCAACATGTTCTTTAAAGAGCTCAGCTCTGCCTCCATCCTCTGACACTGGTCCAAGAGAGTCTGGAAAAGGAGATGGGGAGGGACTCAACCAGAAGGAAAAACAATTGATTCCTGCTTCAGACCCTAAGGCACTGGGCAAAAATGGGCCCATGCTAAGTACACAAGTTAAACAAGAGGCAATTTCAACTAGCCAAGTGACAAGACATGAGAGGAAAGGAACAACACATGATGGGGATTCTAAACCTCTGCAGGAAGAAACACTGTCTTGTGACTCCTAAGGGAATATCAAAACTCTGCTGAGAGACATCAGAACTCTGAACTAGAGTGAAGAAAAAGAGAAACTGTAAGCTGGAATTAACATCCAACACATTCTCCTTCTAGGACACTCCAGCACAGAGAACATAACCTCTGTTTAAACAGAAAGGTTAGATAATTGCTTGCTTAGAATTGATGTTGTCTGAAGATATAAGTGCAACCGATTCTCAACCCTAGCAAAAAACCAGGTGGAAACACCTTAAAAATCAAAGTTTGAGGCATTCAGGGCAGCAAGAGTGATTCTTGCTTGCCCTTACTCCCAAGCACCAGACTAGCATGACTGGCACTGCAATGACCTTTGTATCACAAATGCCAGCTCCTTTGGAGTGAGAGGTAGGCATTGCAAAGGTACAGGTTTGTCAGTAAGGAAACATTGGGAGGCACAACCTACTCTCAGACAGTAGGGCCAATGTACTGCTCAGAGAGCTCAGCCCCTCAGTTCTGTGAACAACTCTGCCCCAGCAGGAGCAAGAACCTTCCACACACCTCCCTTAAGTCTAGGATGACTTGGATGTATGGGAGGGAGGGGACTGAACTGGTTGAAGCAAACAAAATCATTCTCTCTCTCCATGAAGTTTCCCTTGCCTGAAATATCACTATCCTACCGGTGCTTCAAGAGAAAACATAATAGGAGGAGAACTGAATTTCTAATGTAAAAACTATTGCAAAACCAACCCTTTCAGGCCTCTTTAAAACAGAAGCATAATGGCACAAAAAGCAATTTTTTCTTTTTTGCATTACTTTAATTTTGTCCTCTAAATTACATAATAAAGAGACAGACTACAAAAACCTATACTAGTCAAATACCTTTCACACACTGCAAGAGCCACTAAAATAGGCAATAACCCTATTCACCTTCTTAAATCTTTAAGAAAGTGGAAACAAACTGGCTCAGGTAAGAACTTGCATGCTTGAGTTTGAGGCAGCTCACCTATGAGCCAGTCACTTTCTATTCCCCCAAAACATTAAGATGAATAAGGTCAGATCCTACACGCTACTAGAGTTCCTATAAGCTTCCAATGGCTGGCAGGGGAAGCTGGAAGTGGCTAAATTCTGCACAGTTCCTAAAAACTGTTTAAAAATCAAAACAAAACAAAAACATGGAGGTGGTAATATTATATATTCCCCAAAAGCCCCAGCACATTCATAACAAGAATTGGTGTTGCTCAAAATATTGGGACCTCCGAGTTCAAAGCTTTAGTCAGCTGATGACACTAAAGGAGACAATATTAGAGAAAAGGATGCTTTTGCCTGGAACTAGACATTCTGAGGATTCTACAGCAAGCATAAAAATGAGTCAGGTGGCCCCATACCTAAGGTAACAGAGCTCAACAACTCAGTCACAGAGCTGCGCCACCAATTCTGGTCAGAAAAAGATTGCTAATTAAGGCACTAAGGGTCACCACACCCCCAGTGCAGCGCCAAAAACAAAAATGCACTCTCTTCAGGAGCTGGCAGCTTTGAACTTTGAGCTCAAGGAATTCTCAGCTTCTCTCATGCTAGAGATATGGCCCCTGTAGTAGGGAGCTATGTCAGGTACTAGGCTTTTGACGAGACAATTGCATCTGTTAACAGTAAAGGAACATACGAGAATAGAGCACGGCTATAGTACATTGAAAGTATGAGGAGGTACCTTGTTCTGTTCTTCCGCACCATGTAATTCCTGCTGCAGCAGTTCCACCACTTGAGTTCGTCCTAGCAAAGCCGCTTCCTGTTCCTCCAGCTTTCTCTGCAGTGTCCTCAGGTTCTATGTGAGACACACAAATCATCTACATCAGAAGCTGAGAGGACAGCAGCAGCCCAAAGCACAGGAGGGCTAGTTACACAGGAGGATCCCATCCCAGCCATACCCCAACTCTATGTATCTTAGGTACTTATATAGCTCCCATTACTTTAGTATCTGAGCACTCATACTCGTCCGTGTATTTATCCTGCCAACACCCCTATGAGGTAGGGAAATACGATTATTCCCATTTCTTCAGACACAGAATTGAGGCACAGAGACACTAGTGATTTACCCCCTAGTCACACAGGAAGTCTATGATAGAGCAGGGAACTGAACCCAGGTTTCCCAAGTCTCAGGATAGCATCCTAATCACTGAACCACCTTCCTCTCAACTCCCACAGAGTTCCTTTGTTAGCCTGCACACATCCCTGAGTTGCAAATCCCACTGAACCCATGCAATTTTCCCTTCTCATGTTCTACAAAAAGCAGGGGACTGTCAAACCCATCAAACACACCTGCTGCATCTCAGCTTCCAGATCTGATCGGGCCACTACTTGGTGTAATTCAGCATGGTGTTGGTGAACCTGCTTTTCTAGGAGAGCATCCTTCTCACGAATCACCTCCTGCAGGCAGCTCAGCTGTAAGCCATAGTACATAGCATGAGAAATGTCACTTGGCTAACAAAGAAACAAGGTAGAAATTCCAAAGACAGTACAAAGGACTGAGACCTGTTCTGGGGGTGTCAGGCACACAGACCATCAGGAGTTTTTCATCCTACTTTTTGTGGAGTGTGTTACGTGTGAGAATAGATTTGAACCAGAAGCCAAGATGTCCTGAGTAGTACAAGGCTCTGTGATAGCCATGCCAACTCAAAGAGATTATTTCACTTATGCTTACATATTTATTGACAACATTTCAGACTCTGGAAGTGCAAAAAGTGCAGATTACATTTTACATATACCCAGAGTCTAGAAAGCTACAATTTCCATACAATTACAGAAACATACAGTTTCTGTTGTTGGACTTGTCTTGAATGTCACAATCCATCATTTTAGCCATCAAAACCAAAAGCCGGCAAGTCTAGCTAATATTGTAAAGATTGGTATTAAAAGGCACTATATAAAAAAACCTAACATAACATCACAGTGCTCACTCCTCTAGTTGGGACAACAGTCTTCTAACTTACTTTGCCATTTCTTACTCATCTTTCCCTATGAAGTCACTGATTGTTACCAGCAGACAGTAAATATATCAATGGCGAGAAATCCATCTCCATACCTGGGCTGCTTGCTTGGTCTGAGTATCTGTCAGGTTCTCTCTAGTTGCAGTCAGCTGCTCCATCAGGTTCCTGACAGTGTCCTCCTGCTCCTGGAGTTTCTTTCTGAGTGTTTCAGCCTCCTCTCTCTGCTCTTCATTGGTCCTCTGATTATTCTGAAGCTGCAAGTGGAGAGAAGAAATCAGAAAGAAGTAGATATTAGTTAATTATATTAGACAGTCTCAGCCAGAGTGCAGCATGCTGTACAGTTATTAGAATCATAGGGTTAGAAGGGACAGCAAGGGTCATCTAGTATAACCCCCTGCCAAGATTCAAGATTTGTTGTGTCTAAACCATCCACGTCAGATGGCTATCCAGCCTCCTTTTGAAAACCTCCAGTGAAGGAACTTCCACAAATTCCATAGGCAGTCTGTTCCATTGTCCTACTGCTCTTACAATTAGAAAGTTTTTCCTGAGATTTAATCTTAATCTGTTATGCTCTAGTTTGAACCAACAGCCTCTTGTCATGCCCTCTGTGGCATGAGAGAACAATTTTTCTCCATCTTTTTATGGCAGCCTTTCAAATATTTGAAGACTTATGTCCCCCACCTTAAACTCCTCTTTTCCAAACAAAACATACCCAGTTCCTTCAGCCTTTGCTCATATGGCTTGCACTCCATCCCTTTGATCATCTTTGTCACTTGCCTCTGGATCCTCTCCAGTTTCTCTACATCCTTTCTATACATTGGTGACCAAAAGTGGACACAGTTCTCCAGCTGAGGCCTACCCAGTGCCGAGCAGAGCAGTACTATCACCTCCCATGATTTGCATGCTATGCCTCTGTTAATGCAACCTAAAATTGCATTTGCTTTTCTTGTAACAGCATCGCACTGTTGACTCATGTTGAGGTTGCGATCTACCACAAGTCCCAGAACCTTCCCAGCAATGCTGCTGCCAAACCAGTTATCCCCCATTCTGTATTTGTGCATTTGATTTTTTCTTCCCTATGTGTAATACCTAACATTGGTCTTTGTTGAATTACATTGTTGTCGTCTGTAGCCCAGTTCTCCAATTTATCAAGATCCCTCTGAATTTTAGCTCTATCCTCCAAAGTATTGGCAACCCACCCTAGCTGTGTGTCACAGAATCATAGGAAGGCAAGGGACTTCAAGAGATCTTCTAGCCTAGTCCCCTGCACTCAAGGCAGGACTAAGTATTATCTAGACTATTCCTGACATGAGATGATCCAACCTGCTCTTAAAAATCCCCAATGACAGAGATTCCATAACCTCCCTAGGCAATTTATTCCAGTGCTTAACTACCCTCAGAGTGAGGAAGTTTTTCCTAATGTCAAACTAAACCGCCCTTGTTGCAATTTAAGCCCATTGCATCTTGTTCTATCCTCAAGGTTAAGGAGAATAATTTCTCTCCCTCCTCCTTGTAACAACTTTTATGTACTTGAAAACTGTTATGTGCACCCTCAGTCCTCTCTTTTCCAGACTAAACAAACCCACTTTTTTCAATCTTTCCTCAGAGGCATGTTTTCTAGATCTTTAATCATTTTTATTGCTCTTCTCTAGACTTCCTCCAATTTGTCTACATCTTTCCTGAAATGTGGCACCCAGAACTGGACAATACTCCAGCTGAGGCCTAATCAGTGCCGAGTAGAGCAGAAGAATTATTTCTTGTGTCTTGCTTACAATACTGCTGCTAATACATCCCAGAAGGATGTTTGCCCCTTTTTTTTTTTTTGAACAGTGTTACACTGTTGACTCATATTTAGCATGCAATCCAATATGATCCTCAGATCCCTTTCTGCAGTACTCCTTCCTAGGCAGTCATTTCCCATTTTGTATGTGTGCAACTGATTGTTCCTTCCTAAGTGGAGTAGTTTGCATTTGTCCTTATTGAATTTCATCCTATTTACTTCAGACCATTTCACCAGTTTGTCCAAATCATTCTTAGTTTTAATCCTATCCTCCAAAGCACTTGCAACCCCTCCCCAGCTCTGTGCCATTATCTAAATCATTAAGATATTAAATAGATCCGGAAATGATCCCCATGGAACCCCACCTGATATCCTCTTCCAGGTTGTCTGTGGACCACTGATAACTACTCTCTAGGAACCAGGATTTAAATTCTGAAGGATTATTTCCCAGAGACCCCCCCTACCACTTGGGGCTCTTGGCTTCAGCCTCACAGGAGGCGCCAGGACTCCTACAGGTTTAAAAATATTTACTGGAACTCCTCTGGTGGGTTCCAGCTAGGTACAGTTTTCCAACCAGTTATGCACCCACCATATAGTGCTCCATCAAGGTTGTATTTCCCTAGTTTGTGTATGAGAAGGTCATGTGAGATAGTATCAAAAGCCTTACCAAAGTCAAAATATACCACATCTGCCGCTTCCACAAGGCCTGTGTTAAAGAAAGCTACTAGGTTGCTTTGATATAATTTGTTCTTGACAAATCCATGCGGTTACCCAGAAGATAATAAGGTGATAAGTGTCTGCAAATTGATTGCTTAATTATTTGCTCCATTATCTTTCCTGGTACTGAAGTTAAACTGTTAAGTCTGTAATTCCCCGGGTTGTTCTTATTCCCCTCTTTATAGATTAGCAGTATATTTGCTCTTTTCCAGTCCTCTGGAATATCACCCATCTTCCACAGAACTACAAACTAATGGTAGCTTAGGTACCAATGATCAGGACTTGATCACATTTATAATGTGTAAATAAAATAAAGTCTAGACCAGTGTAGAAGGGAGCCACTCTGGCTCGGAAAGGGATAAAAGCTGGCCCTTTTAGAGAGGCAGCCGCAGGTGTGGCCACACCCAATTAGGGTCCAGCTGGCCCTGATAAAAGGGTTGGGAGCTAGGCAGGGGGAGTCTCACTCCAGTGGTGGAGTGGGAAGGACCTGGCTGCTGGCTAGAGAAGGGTATCTCAAACAGAGTAGTGCTGGGGAAGGATAGGCAGAGCTGGGGAGCTCTGGACAGGCAAGTCCGAGGCTGAGGCCAGGCTAAAAGGGCCTATGGTGGTACTGAGGCAGAAGCGGTGCAGCCAGACCAGGAAACGGCAGCAGGTCCAAACACCCTTACCAATAATGAGCAGCCATTTCAGACTACAGTTTGCCTCTGAGAAAAGGGACTAGATGAAGACCTGCAGTCGGTCACTGAGGCAAGGTGGGCTTTGGGGAATTGGGGTTCCCCAGGGAGAGGAGGATCCCTGAGTGTGGGGGCACTGCTGTGGGGCAGTACTCCAGAGAAGGGGCACCGCGGGCCAGGAGGGACACGGGGCCTGGACTCAAGGGTGGTACCTGAAGAAAGGAAGAAGCAGGCAGCAGCAAGGGAGACACTGGCCAGCAGGGGGCGCTCTGAAGCTGGAAGATCTAATTCCTAGACCAACCAGCAGGAGGCGCTGGGCCGGTGAGTGCTCTGCCGTGCTACATATGGTGGAGAATGCAGGTATAATCGGTCACCCCTGATACAAAGGGAAGGAGAAGGACTGGGAATAATTGTCTGGAGGGAACTAGAGATAGGGACGATGGATCCCGGTTATGCGGAGGTGTTCTTTGCACCGTTCCAGGCTGGGCTCCAGAGTCAGGTCCCTGGAGGAACGGGGCAGTCTGACAGCACAAGAGGCTTGAGAGATTTGTGCATGAGGTCAGGGAAACTCAGCAGAGGCATTGTGAGGCGCAGTGAACCCTGCAGGAACAGTTGGGGGAGCTGGCAGAGGAATAGCAGGCCCTGGTAAAATTCCTCAGAAGGGAGTTTCGGAGGAGCTGTGGAGAAGGACGTGAGAAGCCGAGTGCCAGGGCCAGGAGGCCTGTGGCGGAGCACAAGGCTTGCTACGCGGGCGGGCGGCATGGACATTTAAAAAGGGATTGTCCCTATCGGGATGGGGGCAGGGCGCCTCACCCAGAGCAGGGAAAGGGGCAAGTTCCTAAGACAACCCGCCTGGTGAGGAGAACCAGAGGGCGACGGATATGTTGGGCCTGTGGATGAAAAGGACACCTGCAGGGGGAATGCCCAGGCAGGTGGACCCCAGCAAGAACAAGGTCAGCTCCAAGACTACTACACTGGGCAGCACAGCATGGGGAGGAGGTGACCAGCCCTCTGTGGAGAAAGAAGTGGTTCGGGACAATTTAGAAAAGCTGGACAAGCACAAGTCCATGGGGCCGGATGCGCTGCATCTGAGAGTGCTAAAGGAGTTGGCGGATGTGACTGCAGAGCCATTGGCCATTATCTCTGAAAACTCATGGCGATCGGGGGAAGTCCCGGATGACTGGAAAAAGGCTAATGTAGTGCCCATCTTTAAAAAAGGGAAGGAGGATGATCTTGGGAACTACAGGCCAGTCAGGACTGATCCCCAACTAAATCATCCCAGCCAGGGCTTTGTCAAGCCTGACCTTAAAAACTTCTAAGGAAGGAGATTCCACCACCTCCCTAGGTAACGCATTCCAGTGTTTCACCACCCTCCTAGTGAAAAAGTTTTTCCTAATATCCAACCTAAACTTCCCCCACTGCAACTTGAGACCATTACTCCTTGTTCTGTCACCTGCCACCACTGAGAACAGTCTAGAGCCATCCTCTTTCGAACCCACTTTCAGGTAGTTGAAAGCAGCTATCAAATCCACCCTCATTCTTCTCTTCCGCAGACTAAACAATCCCAGTTCCCTCAGCCTCTCCTCATAAGTCATGTGTTCCAGTCCCCTAATCACTTTTGTTGCCCTCCGCTGGACTCTTTCCAATTTTTCCACATCCTTCTGTAGTGTAAAAAGAAAAGGAGTACTTGTGGCACCTTGCCACAAGTACTCCTTTTCTTTTTGCGAATACAGACTAACACGGCTGTTACTCTGAAACCTGTCATTCTTGTAGTGTGGGGCCCAAAACTGGACACAGTACTCCAGATGAGGCCTCACCAATGTGGAATAGAGGGGAACGATCATGTCCCTCGATCGGCTGGCAATGCCACTACATATACATCCCAAATGCCATTGGCCTTCTTGGCAACAGGGGCACACTGTTGACTCATATCCAGCTTCTCGTCCACTGTCACCCCAGGTCCTTTTCTGCAGAACTGCTGCCGAGCCATTCGGTCCCTAGTTTGTAGCGGTGCATGGGATTCTTCCGTCCTAAGTGCAGGACTCTGCACTTGTCCTTGTTGAGCCTCATCAGATTTCTTTTGGCCCAATCCTCCAATTTGTCTATGGCCCTCTGTATCCTATCCCTACCCTCCAGCGTATCTACCTCTCCTCCCAGTTTAGTGTCATCTGCAAACTTGCTGAGGGTGCAATCCACACCATCCTCCAGATCATTTATGAAGATACTGAACAAAACCAGCCCGAGGACCGACCCTTGGTGCACTCCACTTGATACCGGCTGCCAACTAGACATGGAGCCATTGATCGCTACCCGTTGAGCCCGACAATCTAACCAACTTTCTATCCACTTTATCATCCATTCATCCAGCCCATACTTCTTTAACTTGCTGGCAAGAATACTGTGGGAGACCGTGTCAAAAGCTTTGCTAAAGTCAAGGAACAACACGTCCACCGCTTTCCCCTCATCCACAGAGCCAGTTATCTCGTCACAGAAGGCAAATAGATTAGTCAGGCATGACTTGCCCTTGGTGAATCCATGCTGACTGTTCCTGATCACTTTCCTCTCCCCTAAGTGCTTCAGAATTGAAGTGTCCTTCAGCCAATGCAGCCTCACAGCTGTTTGGTCAGAGAACAGACCATTCCCATCAAATGGGAGGTCTTGGATGGAGGTCTGCATCTCCTGGGAGAGTCTGGTGGTTTGAAGCCAGGAGCTGTGCCTCATCACCACTGCGGATACTACCACCTTGGCTGTAGAGTCTGCCGCATCCCACGCCATTTGCAGGGAGCACCGGGTCATTGAAGTGCCTTCCTGCACCAGAGTATCAAACTCTTGGGCCAAGTCCTGCAGAAGGGATTCCTTAAACTTACAGAAGGAGTCCCATAAAGTTGTAACAGCCCAAGAGGGCCTAGTGATTTGCCACCCAAAACTGTAAACTGGCGGTGGAATAAATTTTTCTCCCAAACAAGTCCAGTCATTTGGCCTCTTTATTTTTCGGGGTCGAGCTGGACTGACCCTGCTTTTCCTTTCTGTTGGCCACCAAGACCACCAGTGAGCTGGGGGCGAGGGTGGGTGTACAGATTATCAAAACTTTTGGCTGGTACAAAGTATTTCTTTTCGGCCTGTTTTGAGGTGGGAGGGATGGAGTAAGAGATTTGCCAGGTGGACTTGGCAATTTTGAGGACCCCGTCATGCACCGGTAGTGTGTCGGGGTAGAGGCTGAAATACGGTGTCTGTTGGCTCAGCCATGTCCTCCACTTCCACGCCCAAGTTCTTGGCCGCTCAACGAAGCAGGGCCCAGTGGTCCTTAAAGTCATCCAGCAGACTGGCCCTAGAGGGACCTGCAACCGCCTAGTCTGGGGACGAAGACGAGGACTGCACTGCAGGTGGCGGGCCCTGGTCCTCCTCCTCCACAGGGGAGGGTGTCTTAGGAGTGGTTACAACCTCTTCAGCCTCGGTCTCTGGACATTTTTCCTATACCGAGCCCAGTGCCATTGGTGCCTGCAGCTGCTGCTCCAAGGCAGAGGCCAACAAGTGGAGCGATGGCTGCATAGCCATGACCAGAACTCCCCAGGCGTTCCAACAAGGCCACTGCACAGGCCATTGACCTGGCTGCCACTGCGCTGGTGCTGCGGTCTCGGTCACCCAGTCATAGATTCATACAAGATTAGGGTTGGAAGAGACCTCAGGAGGTCATCTAGTCCAATCCCCTGCTAAAAGCAGGGCCAACACCAACTAAATCATCCCAGCCAGGGCTTTGTCAAGCCAGGCCTTAAAAACCTCTAAGGAAGGAGATTCCACTACCTCCCTAGATAACCCATTCCAGTGTCTCACCACCCTCCTAGTGAAATAGCGTTTCCTAATACCCAACCTAGACCTCCCCCACTGCAACTTGAGACCATTGCTTCTTGTTCCGTCATCTGCCACCCCTGAGAACAGCTGAGCTCCATCCTCTTTGGAATCCCCCCTTCAGGTAGTTGAAAGCTGCTATTAAATCCCCTCCACACACACTCTACTCTTCTGCAGACTAAATAAGCCCAGTTCCCTCAGCCTCTCCTTGTAAGTCATGTGCCCCAGCCCCCTGATCATTTTTGTTGCCCTCCGCTCTCTCCAATTTGTCCACATCCTTTCTGTAGTGTGGGGCCCAAAACTGGACGCAATACTCCAGATGTGGCCTCACCAGTGCCAAATAGGGGGGAATAATCACTTCCCTCGATCTGCTGGCAATGTTCTCACTAATGCAGCCCAGTATGCCAGTTATGCCATTGGGTTCTAGATGAGGGGTTAAACCTTCCCTCAGTACCACAGGAACTGCCTTCCGGAGTCCACGGAGGGGCTGTGGAAACTTGGGTCTGCTTCGAGACCACGGATAATGGTGACTGGTGCCTAGTATGGTACTGGTAGCATGGAGACCAGTGTTGGTACTGGGGAGACCGGGGGTGGGACAGAGAATGCTCCCACAAGTAAGCAACCTGGATCAGCGACAAGACGGTGATCACATAAGTATAAAAACTATTAACTCAGCAATAACAATAGCTATATTGTAGGCTAAAACTCCTGTACCTATGACCTCAGAACCTATTTAGGTCAAGGTATAGTTATCTTAAAACAGGAAGCACTCTCAAATTACTGGCTGACATCTGGGTTCTACCAAGAAAAATTACTGTCTTCCACCCCTGAAACTATGATGCTTACATGTTTTTGTTTAATATCTTCATAAATGATCTGGAGGATGATGTGGATTGCACCCTCAGCAAGTCTGCAGATGACACTAAACTGGGAGGAAAGGTAGATACGCCGAAAGGTAGGGATAGGATACAGAGGGACCTAGACAAATTGGAGGATTGGGCCAAAAGAAATATGTTGAGGTTCAACAAGGACAAGTGCAGAGTCCTGCACTTAGGACGGAAGAATCCCATGCACCGCTACAAACTAGGGACTGAATAGCTCGGCAGCAGTTCTGCAGAAAAGGACCTATGGGTGACAGTGGACGAGAAGCTGGATACGAGTCAGCAGTGTGCCCTTGTTGCCAAGAAGGCAAATGGCATTTTGGGATGAATACGTAGGGGCATTGCCAGCAGATCGAGGGACGTGATCGTTCCCCTCTATTCAGCATTGGTGAGGCCTCATCTGGAATACTGTGTCCAGTTTGGGGCCCCACACTACAAGAAGGATGTTGAAAAATTGGAAAGAGTCCAGCGGAGGGCAACAAAAATGATTAGGGGACTGGAACACATGAGTTATGAGGAGAGGCTGAGGAAACTGGGGATGTGTAGTCTACAGAAGAGAAGAATGAGGGGGGATTTGATAGCTGCTTTCAACTACCTGAAAGGGGGTTCCAAAGAGGATGGCTCTAGACTGTTCTCAGTGGTAGCAGGTGACAGAACAAGGAGTAATGGTCTCAAGTTGCAGTGGGGGAGATTTAGGTTGGATATTAGGAAAAACTTTTTCACTAGGAGGGTGGTGAAACACTGGAATGCGTTACCTAGGGAGGTGATGGAATCTCCTTCCTTAGAAGTTTTTAAGGTCAGGCTTGACAAAGCCCTGGCTGGGATGATTTAATTAGGGATTGGTCCTGCTTTGAGCAGGGGGTTGGACTAGATGACCTCCTGAGGTCCCTTCCAACCCTGATATTCTATGTTGAATTTCCCACAATGAGATATGAAAAAACACATCCGTCTTTGTGGAGTTTCTACCTAACCCCTGTCAGCTAGGGGTTGGCTAATTTATCTCTATTTTTTATCCAGTCTAATGTAACTGTGGATATTCTTGTACACATGTCTATAATCCTTTATTAATCTTAAACATTTGGCCTCAATCTTGTGGCAACGAGTTCCATAAGCTAAATATGAGCTAGTAAAAAAATACTTCTAATCAGTTTAAATGTATTGCCTTTCAGTTTCATTGATGTCCCCTTGCTCTTGCATCTCTGTCAACCATGCTTCCTCTGTTCCTATTTGATGGAAACCCACAGTTCAGATGAAAGATATAAGGTTTTTTGTCCAGAAGAATAGGCAATTCATGTAGAAATAGCAATAGGGCACACATAAGGCATGCAAAGGGAAGCAGGCAGGTAAGTGGCTTGCAGAGATCACAGCTAACCCTCTGAGGGCATCCACACTATGAAGAACCAGGCCAGACTCTGGCTCCCACAGAGTAGCCATATTCCTGTTGGAGTGTTTCTAATAGCAGGCACTGTGCCTCTAGGGTCAGAGTATTCAGAGAGAAAAGAGGTCATTTAAAAAGTGGATCATGAATAGCAGGAGACATCAGGAACTTAATTGCTCTCCAAAAGCAAGAATACTACAATCACAGGAACCTACCCCGAGAGGAAAGGGAACCTAGCAGCTCATTGGCGTATTCCAACATCTCTTAGCACCCAGATTCTCAGTACATGCTAGAGCTTTTCCTAAAACCATATCTTTCCCACCTTCCTGTGATGCAGCTGCTCTTCTGGCAGGCTTTTTGCAGGCAACACTGACCCCTGCTCTGTCAGCTCCTCAATGCGTTTATTCAGAGCTGCCAGCTTGGCTTTGGCCTGCAGCTTCAGCTTCTTCAACTTAGCATCTGCAGCCTCCCTCTCCTCCTGTGGAAGAAAAGATGCAAAGACTGTACTCAAGGTTCTATTGCACCATCCACAGGAAATTAATTTGCCCTGAAGCCGCCAGCTTGCAGTGTTAGGAATGTCAAACAGAATTAAGTGTCTCCACATCAGAAAGGAGACCCCAAAGAAGCCAGAGACTGAACTCCACAGAAAACAGTAGTAGCAGCATCTCAGGGTATGTCTACATTGCAATTTAATGCCTTTTTGGCCCTTGCCAGCTGACTCCAGCTCACAGGGCTCAGGCTAAGGGGCTGGTTAATTGCGGTGTAGATATTTGGGCTTCCAGTGGAGCCCGGGCTCTAGGACCCTGCAACGTGGAAGTGTCCCAGAGCCCAAGCTCCAGCCAGAGCCCAAATGTCCACACTGTAATTAACTAGCCCCTTAGCCCAAGCCCCGTGAGTCCAAGTCAGCTGGTACGGGCCAGACCCGGATGTCAAATTGCAGTGTAGACATACCTTCAGCCTTACTCCCAGACCCCTTGTGGAAGGAATGGTACCTTGAGTTCAACTTCTTTCTGCTGGAGCTGGGCATCCTTCTCTCGGACCAAATCCTTCAGCTGGACAGCCAGCTGCTCTGTGTGGGCCAGACGCTCCAGTATACCTTTGGGCATCTCCTCCCTGCTCTCCATTCCTGGCTCCGACACCTAGAGAAGGTCAAACAGACACTCTGGAAAAAGTACCTCACTAAAACTAATTCCAAGACCACAGCATAGTGCCCAGAGGGAGACCCGCAACTCTGTTTTTATGTGTTACAGCCTAGCCTAAATGCAGCTCCTCACAAACTTTCCACTTAGTCTAATGAACTAGACTTCGCCAGCTGAAATCAGGAGGAAAGTTCCAGATACTCTCAAAGAATATTAAAAGGAGCATCTCTGCTGTAACAGGACATCAGCAAACTTGAAAGACTTTACACAGCAGAGATACCACTGCTCCCTATGCCATCCACTGCCCCTACAGCCAGAGTGCAACATGAGAGCAGGTCCCCATGTGATTCAGTAGTCCCATTCCTCTTATGGAGGATGGTCAGCTCTCCAAAACTCTTCCAGAAACCCCTAGCTCACTTCAACTCTAGCTCCTTTCCCAGCTCTCAAGTTGATCTCATAGGCTGAAGAGATCATACGGTTCTGCACTGCAGCAGCACTGACTGAAAGGAAGATGCCATAAATGCAAAGCGAGTGGCAGAGGTGAGGGCCACAAGTTGGGTGAGGTGCAAGGTGACAGGAATCAGGAGACAGTTATTCACAACACTCTAGTGCCTCGGACACCCTGAACCAGCTCTGAGCAGCAACAATGATAGTTCTGGAATGAGAGAGCATACTCACAGTGGCAGAGGACTCAACTTGTGCATCACTTCCATCCCCCGACAGCTCCTGCAGAACAGTGTTTGCTAACCCTGATAAGCGGCTCAGCATCTCAGGCCTGCAGCAAAACAACATAAAAAGAAAGACTTTAGGTAAGGGGCAAAAGAACGAGGGAAAGGAAGTGCATCTCCCTACTGATCTCCAGTACCATGCAACAACGAACATTTCTTCCCTACTGATAAAGCAGATGCCAAAGTAAACCCCAAGAAGTAAATAACTTTTATGCTGTGGCTAAGAGGGGTAATTCAGACCCTGGCTGTATAAGCAGGGGAATACAGAGTAGGAGTAGGGAGGTATTCTTTCCAATGTATAAGTGAGACAAAAAATGAACTACAAGAATGATGCAATATCTGAAAAACCTGACTTACAGGAGAGACTAAAGAAGTGCAGAGTATGCCCATACTACAAGTGCTTCAGCTGCAGCACTGCTAGCTACAGTGATCCACACATTCACGACCTCCAGGCTTGTGACCTACAGGAACGAAGCCATATACCCTGCAAAAACTTCCACCTAGCACTAATATAGCAGCATACGCATTTAGTGACTGAAGTTGTTGAGAAAACATTACCGCAGTGCTCTGATCTTTACACGGACGCCTCCAGTAGGAACGGGTTAGTATCCCTATTCTCAGAGTGGCGAAATGACCGTGCTTCACTCTTCTAGCCTATAGAATATCCAGACCTTGCAACCATCTGTCTTTGAATAGGAAAAATGTCATGTGCATCATACTTTGGTTACAGGGCACGTTAGGCCGGCTTTCCTCACTATGTGTGAAGTGGGGGCCACTTTGGCAAAAACCTTCAATGTGAGAGCCACATGGGATGGGGCTGAAGGTTTGGCGCATTGAGAGGTGGCCCAGAGTAGGGCAGAGGGTGGAGCGCAGGGGTGAGGGCTCTAGGGTGGAGCTGTGGATGACAGGTTTGGGGTGCGGGATGTGGGGATGAGGGCCGCGGGGGTGAGGGCCAGGGATGAGGGATTCAATGTGCAGGAGGGGGCTCAGGGCTGGGGCAGAGGGTTGGGATGTGGGAGAGAGAGGAAGACTCTGGCTGGGGGCGCAGGATCTGGGGTGGGGCCAGGGATGAGGAGTTTGGGGTAAAGGCAGGCTGCCCCGGGGCTGGGGCCAGAGGACTCCCCCCAACCCTCTCCCTGCTGGCAGGCAGCACGGGAGCTCTGGAGCCGGGGGAGAGGCCCACACCAGCCCTGCAAGCCCCAACTTACTCCCCTCCCCAGTTCCCACCCACCTCCTCTCTCCTCTCCAGATTACAAACAGGCATTATGGGGTCACAACCCCCTTGCTCTTCCCATACTGCTAAACTGGAGGGGAGCCCCAGGAAGTGGTGGCTGCAGTATGGATAAGGTTGAGACTGCTTCATTAGGCATCCACTGTAACAGGAGAAACATTATGGTAGGGCATATATTTGGGTGCTACAGACACAAAGACCTGGGATCGAACTCAGGTCTAGGCAAGTTTAAAGTCTTTTGAGTTCACTTTTAAAATATATTTAAATTCTCCCTGAAATCTCAGTACTTCTGTGACACCTACAAGTGAGTCCGTAATATTCACAATAGTCACTTACTCTTGATCTTTTTCAGTAATAAAAAAAATGTACCTAGATGTCCCAACAAAGATCAGGGCCCTGTGGCACTAAGTGCAATGCAAACACATAGCAAAGCCAATAATTAACCCCAAATAGCTTTCAATCTAAAAAGGCAAAGTAGACAAATGGTGGAACAAAGGAAATATCTGTTATTCCCATGTAACATATGAAGAACTGAGACACAGGGACCAAGTGCCTTGCCCAAGGTCACATAGGGAGTTTGCAGCTGAGCCAGGAACTGAACTTAGATTTCCAGAACCTCAGTCTAGTGCCTTAACCAGTATGAATGAATGAATATTTAACTAAAACTACTACTATGTGCCTAAATTAAGGTTATGTCTACACTTAAAATGCTGCACTGCACCACTGTAGCACTTCAGTGTAGACACTCACTATAGCGATGGGAAGGGTTCTCCACCTCCCCAAAAGGCAGCAGTTAGGATGACAGAAGAATTCTTCTATTAACCTAACGCTGTCTACACTGGGGGTTATGTCAGCATAGCTATGTCTCTTATGAGTGTGGATTTCACACCCCTAAGAGCAGAGCTATGTTGATGTATGTTTTCAGCACAGACCAGCCCTGAGTCACAGTATAATTATGTTGGTATAATACCCATCGTCCTCCTCCCACTGGTAGGCTCCTCACTTGCTTTATCCCAGTTTACATTTAGACTATCAGTTGTTTGGGGCAGGCGCAAGGGCAGTCTCTCCCTAGGTTTACCGTAAACTGCTCAGCATACTTCTGGGTACTTTATTATAATGAACAACATTCATTTGAGAGATTCTTGTGGATGATGAGGTATTTCTTGTTGTTTAAACTGATCATCTTCCAGGATGGCAGATTTTAGAGTTCTCTGCTGCACTCTGTGGCAGAGAGCACATATAAGAGAAGCATTCCTTTGAGATCATTGGCCAAATTCTCCACTGGTATAATCAAGTCAATGTCAACATTTATGTCAACCATTAATTTAGATCCATACCTTCAAAGTAGATAACCGTGCCACAGAAACAGATGGCCACTGCAAAGAGGAAACATTTCTATCACCTAAAGTCTTCTGTTAATGTAGGGGTGAAGGAAAGGAGCAACTCACATGGTTTCTTATTATTGTCACATTGTTACTGTATCAAAAGGCCTGATAATGCAGTTCTGGAAATACTTACTGAGTAAAGTGACCGTATTTTCAAAATAAATAAAAGGGACACTTATGGTAACATTTTTAGGGGGTTGAAATATACAAAAGACAAAGTAAATTTAAAAAAAAATTCTTATGGTGTCACTATTGCCAGCTTCTTAGTCAGCGATAAAGGCATGTGTCTTGGACTGGAGGATTTTAACATGGGATAAAATTTTCAAACGTGCTTAAGTAACTTAAGACCTAAATCCAATGGGACCAAACATTTTTCTTCACTCCAAACATTGTTCAAACTGAACACTCCTTTCACTGGACTATTTTTCCTCTGACAAACACTCAGCAAATTCTACTCAGTGCAGCAATTCATTTTTATCAATGAACCCTAACAATGGAATTGGTTCATTACTAGATGAAAATTGCAGTGTGACAGTGCATCCCATATTCTTCATAGAAATATTATTATATGATTATGGCATAACTATGATGTATTTTATATAGGATAGGTCATGTGAGATATCATTGAAAAGGTTATGATTTACTGAATATTATTATCCTATTTGTATGCATGTACCATTTTTGTATCTGAAGTTAGGAATGCTGACTGTGTATCTGTATTTCATGTAGTTACTCCAGGGCAACGCCCACTAGGCAAAAGCCTGTCAGTCTAGATAGCTGGCTGGGAAGGGCCCATTCAAGTCAATGGACCATTAGGGAGAACAATAAGTCTTAGAAGAAGAAAAGAAGTACGTGTGGCACCTTAGAGACTAACAAATTTATTTCAGCATAAGCTTTCGTGAGCTACATCCGATGAAGTGAGCTGTAGCTCACGAAAGCTTATGCTCAAATAAATTTATTAGTTTCTAAGGTGCCACAAATACTCCTTTTCTTTTTGGGGATACAGACTAACACGGCTGCTACTCTGAAACCTGTCTTAGAAGAAGCTAATCTCCCACCGGGGAGCCTTCCTGAGGATGCTACAAACAACCTCCAAGTCATGGCTGCTATGAGACTACAGATCACCCAGTACTGGACTCCAGTACTTGGAATACCAGTGTTTTTCCACTGAAAGGTGTGGGAACCAAGGTTGGAGACAAAGGGTTCTCGCCATAAGCAAACGCTATTTAAGGCAGGCAGTGACATCATCGTGGGTCTTCACTGCCTCCCCGTCCAAAGGAGACTCTTGAAAACATCTGAGGAACAAGGACTGGACTGGACTGGACGGGGGGGGAGAGAGGGAGTGCAGGACCCAGGTTAAAAGGAAATTTTAGCCTGTGAAAGGAACACCTGAGGTTTTTAAGCTGCAAGCTGAACTTGCTTGCCTCTTAAGAGCCTGCAGCCTGCTTGAATCAACAATTAGGGTGAGACTTTGCTACTTATATCCAATCTCTTTCGTATATTAAGCTTAGATTGCATTTTTGTTTATTTGCGAGGTAATCTGCTATTACTTATAATCACTTAAAATCTATCTTTTGTAGTTAATTTTTTTGTTTTATCACAAACCAGTGTGTGGGAGTCATAACTTGGGACAAAAAGCTGTTGTATATGCCCTCTCCACATTGAGGGAGGGGGCAAATTTCATGAGCTTATGCTGTACATATCTCTGTGCAGTGCAAGACAGTATAATTTTGGGTTTACACCCCAGAAGGGTGTGCTCTTGAGCAGCTGGGCAATTCCTTAGTCCCATGCAGAGCTGATCACAGCAGCCTGTAAGTACAGCAGCTGGGTGTGTCCCCTACCTGTGTGAATGCTAGTGAAAGAGCAAGCTTGGAGAACGTGGCAATTTATCACAGCAGCGCAGGGTGAGAGGGACCCCAGGCTGGTGGGTCGGGGGGCTCAGTGGTACCCCAGTTCCAGGTGGCACCCATCACAGGTAACATTGTCAATAGTACTGCAAAAAAGGCACAAGTGTTCAATATATATTTCTGCTTGGTATCTGCGGAAAAATATGTAATCATATATGATGCAGAAACACTTTCTATTCCAATAATAACTTGGGAAGATGTTAAACAGCAGCTACTAAAGCTAGACATTTTTAGATCTGCAGGTCCAGATAACTAGCATCCAAGAATTTTTAAAAAGCTGGCCGAGGTGCTATATTTTCAATAACACTTGGAACGCAGGGGAAGTTTTAGAAGACTGGAAGAAAACTAGAGATGCTCCAATAGTTAAAGAGGCTAAACAGGATGACCTGAGTGATTGATTATATGTCTGTAAGCCGGACATCAATCCCAGACAAAATAATGGAACAGCTAATACAAGACTCGATTACATAAGAATTAAAGGAGTGTTATATAATTAATGCCAATCATCACAGGTTTATGGAAAATAGATGCTGTCAAACTTGAGTTTTTTTTCTATGAGATTACAAGTTTGGTTGATAAAAGGTAGAGTGTTGATATAACACTTAGACTTCAGTAAGACTGACATGGTACTGCTTGATATTTCTATGAAGAAACTAAAACCATACAAAATTAACATGGCTTATATTATACATATTACAGACTGGCTGACATGTCCCCAAATGTAACTGTAAATGGGGAATCATCAATGAGAGAGTGTGTTTCTAGTGTGGTCCCGCATGGATTGATTCTTGGCCCTACACCAGAGCCGTAACCAGGGCAGGGTGAGTAGGACAGTCGCCCAAGACGCAAAGGCTCGGAGGTGGGAAAATGATGAAAACATGGCAGGGGGTGCAAATATGCTTGCTCGCCCTGGGCACTAAAATGCTTAGAAGGGCTCTGCCCTTCACTATTTAACATTTCGATCAGTGACCTGGAAGAAAACAAAGTCATCACTGATAAAGTTTGCAGAGGACACAGATTGATGGAGTGGTAAATAAAGAAGAGGACAGGTTGCTGATACAGACCAGTGCAGATCACTTGGTAAACAATGTAAGTTTTAATAACAGCCAAAAGTAAATGTATTCATCTAGGAAAAAAGAAAGTAGGCTATACTTACAGGATGAGTGACTCTAACCTGGGAATCAGTAACTCTGAAAAAGATTTGGGGGTCCTGGTGAATCATCAGCTGAACATGAGTTCCCAGTGCAATGCTGTGGCCAAAACATGAGAGTTATCAGATAGCTGCATTACCTGCTATTAAATCTCTTTGACAGAAGACTGATATTCTTGTTTCATGACTGTGATAACTTGGAAACCACAAACCAAGAGAAATCTCATGGCTGGTGAATCTTGCCCACATGCTCAGGGTTCAGCTGATTGCCATATTTGTGGTACGGAGGGAATTTTCCTCTGGGGCAGATTGGAAGAGGCCCTGGGGGGTTTTCACCTTCCTCTGTAGCATGGGGCATGGGTCACTTGCTGGAGGATTCTCTTTAAACCATGATTTGAGGACTTCAATAGCTCAGACATAGGTGAGAGGTTTATTGCAGGAGTGGGTGGGTAAGATTCTGTGGCCTGCATTGTGCAGGAGGTCAGACTAGATGATCATAATGGTCCCTTCTGACCTTAATATCTATGAGAACTTTTTTTACAAAATAGAATTAAGCTGCTTTGAGAATGTCTGTGGTTCTGGAAAGATTTAGCAAGCAGAGAACTGAGATACTGGAGAGCAATATGGAGGGTGGGACGAAGCATTTAGGTACCATATTTGAAAGGAAAGGAAATACTTGAGATGATAGAACACCTTTGGTATTCCAGTAGAATACAATCATAGAAGATTAGGGTTGGAAGAGACCTCAGGAGGTCATCTAGTCCAAACCCCTGCTTAAAGCAGGACCAACCCCAACTAAATCATCCCAGCCAGGGCTTTCTCAAGCTGGGCCTTAAAAACCTCTAAGGATGGAGATTCCACCACCTCCCTAGGTAATCCATTCCAGCCCTTCACCACCCTCCTAGTGCAATAGTTTTTCCCAATACCCAACCTAGACCTCTCCCGCTGCAACTTGAGCCCATTGCTTCTTGTTCTGTCCTCTGCCACCACTGAGAACAGCCAAGCTCCATCCTCTTTGGAACCCCCCTTCAGGTAGTGGAAGGCTGCTATCAAATCCCCACACATACACTCTTCTCTTCTGCAGACTAAATAAGCCCAGTTCCCTCAGCCTCTCCTCATAAGTCATGTGCCCCAGACCCCAAATCATTTTTGTTGCCCTCCACTAGACTCTCTCCAATTTGTCCACATCCTTTCTGTAGTGGGGGGCCCCAAAACTGGACACAATACTCCAGATGTGGCCTCACCAGTGCCAAATAGAGGGGAATAATCACTTCCCTCGATCTGCTGGCAATGCTCCTGCTAATGCAGCCCAATATGTTGTTAGCCTTCTTGGCAACAAGGGCACACATCCAGCTTCTAACCAACTGTAATCCCCAGGTCCTTTTCTGCAGAACTGCCGCTTAGCCAGTTGGTCCCCAGCCTGTAGCAGTGCATGGGATTCTTCTGTCCTAGGTGCAGGACTCTGCACTTGTCCTTGTTGAACCTCATCAGATTTCTTTTGGTCCAAACCTCCAATTTGTCTAGATCACTCTGAACCCTATCCCTACCCTCCAGCTTATCTTCCGCTCCCCACAGCTTAGTATCATGCACCCTCAGCAAGCTGGTGGAATCCATCCCATCATCCAGATCTATTAATGAAGATTTTGAACAAAACCCGCTCCAGGACCAACCCCTGGGGCACTCCACTTGATACCGGCTGCCAACTAGACATCGAGCCGTTGATCACTACCCATTGAGCCTGACGATCTAGCCAGGTTTCTATCCACCTTATAGTCATAGAATCATAGAATATCAGGGTTGGAAGGGACCCCTGAAGGTCATCTAGTCCAACCCCCTGCTCGAAGCAGGACTAATTCCCAGTTAAATCATCCCAGCCAGGGCTTTGTCAAGCCTGACCTTAAAAACCTCTAAGGAAGGAGATTCTACCACCTCCCTAGGTAACGCATTCCAGTGTTTCACCACCCTCTTAGTGAAAAAGTTTTTCCTAATATCCAATCTAAACCTCTCCCACTGCAACTTGAGACCATTACTCCTCGTTCTGTCATCTGCTACCATTGAGAACAGTCTAGAGCCATCCTCTTTGGAACCCCCTTTCAGGTAGATGAAAGCAGCTATCAAATCCCCCCTCATTCTTCTCTTCTGCAGGCTAAACAATCCCAGCTCCCTCAGCCTCTCCTCATAACTCATGTGTTCCAGACCCCTAATCATTTTTGTTGCCCTTCGCTGGACTCTCTCCAATTTATCCACATCCTTCTTGAAGTGTGGGGCCCAAAACTGGACACAGTACTCCAGATGAGGCCTCACCAATGTCGAATAGAGGGGAACGATCACGTCCCTCGATCTGCTCGCTATGCCCCTACTTATACATCCCAAAATGCCATTGGCCCTCTTGGCAACAAGGGCACACTGCTGACTCATATCCAGCTTCTCGTCCACTGTCACCCCTAGGTCCTTTTCCGCAGAACTGCTACCTAGCTATTCGGTCCCTAGTCTGTAGCTGTGCATTGGGTTCTTCCGTCCTAAGTGCAGGACCCTGCACTTATCCTTATTGAACCTCATCAGATTTCTTTTGGCCCAATCCTCCAATTTGTCTAGGTCCTTCTGTATCCTATCCCTCCCCTCCAGCGTATCTACCACTCCTCCCAGTTTAGTATCATCCGCAAATTTGCTGAGAGTGCAATCCACACCAGTCTCCAGATCATTTATGAAGATATTGAACAAAACCGGCCCCAGGACCGACCCTTGGGGCACTCCACTTGATACCGGCTGCCAACTAGACATGGAGCCATTGATCACTACCCGTTGAGCCCGACAATCTAGCCAGCTTTCTACCCACCTTATAGTGCATTCATCCAGCCCATACTTCCTTAACTTGCTGACAAGAATACTGTGGGAGACCGTGTCAAAAGCTTTGCTAAAGTCAAGAAACAATACATCCACTGCTTTCCCTTCATCCACAGAACCAGTAATCTCATCATAAAAGGCGATTAGATTAGTCAGGCATGACCTTCCCTTGGTGAATCCATGCTGGCTGTTCCTGATCACTTTCCTCTCATGCAAGTGCTTCAGGATTGATTCTTTGAGGACCTGCTCCATGATTTTTCCAGGGACTGAGGTGAGGCTGACTGGCCTGTAGTTCCCTGGATCATCCTTCTTCTCTTTTTTAAAGATTGGCACTACATTAGCCTTTTTCCAGGCATCCGGGACTTCCCCCGTTCGCCACGAGTTTTCAAAGATAATGGCCAATGGCTCTGCAATCACAGCCGCCAACTCCTTTAGCACTCTCGGATGCAACTCGTCCGGCCCCATGGACTTGTGCACGTCCAGCTTTTCTAAATAGTCCCTAACCACCTCTATCTCCACAGAGGGCTAGCCATCTCTTCCCCATTTTGTGATGCCCAGCGCAGCAGTCTGGAAGCTGACCTTGTTAGTGAAAACAGAGGCAAAAAAAGCATTGAGTACATTAGCTTTTTCCACATCCTCTGTCACTAGGTTGCCTCCCTCATTCAGTAAGGGGCCCACACTTTCCTTGGCTTTCTTCTTGTTGCCAACATACCTGAAGAAACCCTTCTTGTTACTCCATTAATCCAATCATACTTTTTAAAGTTGCTGGCAAGAATACTGTGGGAGACTATATCAAAAGCTTTGCTAAAGTCAAGATATAGCATGTCCACTGCTCTCCCCATATCCACAGAGCTAGTTATCTCATCATAGAAGGCAATCAGGTTGGTCAGGCATGACTTGCCCTTGGTGAATCCATGTTGACTGTTCCTGATCACCTTCTTCTCCTCCAAGTGCTTCAAAAATAGAGTGTAGTGTTTTAATTTAACCTGTTAAATAGAAGAAGGGAATGGAAAGAACAGGAACTCTCACACACACTTTCAAAGTGGAAGTTACTGAGAACTTAAGGAGGTGGGTAAGTTTTGAGTTAGATTCACAGAAAAAGTAACAATCATTGCTTAATAAATTGATAGCTGGAAGAAATTCAGCTACAATGCCCTCACATGCACTGGATTTGGTGCATATTTTTAATGGAGGGCAAGGTGCTAGTTTATCTCAAATGCATAGTAGTTAGGCCTTTGCTTGAGATTACTGGTATTACAGAAGCACCTAGAGGCCTCAATATGCAAGATGCTGCACAGATGTGAAGTAGAAGGATTTGCACAAAAACTAAGTTTATTATCTAGGTTTAAGGCAAGACACAATAGGTGGATGATACAAACAGACTGAAGGCAGGAAGGAGAAGGAAGGAAGATAGGGCAACTGTGAAACAATCAAGTTACAGTTTCTTAGATTCATAGATTCCAAGGCCAAAAGGGACCATTGTGATCGTCTTGTCAGACTTCCTGCATAACACAGGCCAGAGAACTTCCCCAAAATATTTGCTAGGGCATGTGTTTTAGACAAACATCCAATTATAATTTTTAAATTGTCAGTGATGGATAATCCACTCCAACTCTTGGTAAATTGTTCCAATGGTTAATTACTCTCATCATTAAAAATTTACACCTTATTTCCAGTCTCAGTGTGTCTAGCTTCAACTTCCAGCTATAGGATCATGTTATACCATTCTCTGCTAAACTGAAGACCCCATTATTAAATATTTGTTGCCCAAGTAGACACTTACAGACTATAAGCAAGTTACCCCTTAATCTTCTCTTTGTTAAGCTAAACAGATTGAGCTCTTTGAATCTATCACTATAAGGCATGTTTTCTAATCCTTTAAACATTTTTGTGGCTCTTCTCTAACCCCTCTCCTATATATCAACATCCTTCTTGAATTGTGGGCACCAGAACTGCACACAGCATTCCAGCAGTTATGCCAGTGCCAAATACAGAGGTAAAATAACCGCTCTATACTCCTACTAAAGAGTCTCCTGTTTATGCATCTGAGGATTGCATTAGCCCTTTTGACCACAACATTGCAGTGCGAGGTCATATTCAGTTGATTATCCACCATGACACCATAATGTTTTTCAGCCACTGCTTTCCAGGAGAGAGTCCCCCATCCTGTAAGTGTGGCCTACATTCTGTTCTTGTATCAGATATCAGAGGGCTAGCCGTGTTAGTCTGGATCTGTAAAAGCAGCAAAGAGTCCTGTGGCACCTTATAGACTAACAGACGTATTGGAGCATAAGCTTATACATTTGTTAGTCTATAAGTGTAAGTGTAAATCTATAGGGTGCCACAGGACTCTTTGCCATTCTGTTCTTAGATGTACACATTTACATTTAGCTGTATTAAAACGCATATTGTTTGCTTACTTCCAGTTTTCCAAGCAAGCTAGATCGCGTTGAATCAGTCCTCTTCATTATTTACCACTCCCCTAATTTGTGTCATCTGCAAACTTTTAATCAGAGATGATTTTATGTTTTCTTCCAACTCACTGATAAAAATGTTTAAAAGCACAAGGCCAAGAACCGATCCACATGAGACCCCACTCAGAACACACCTGCTTGATAATAATTCTCCATCTACAATTACATTTTGAGACCTATCAGTTAGTCAGTTTTTAATCCATTTAATGTGTGCCATGTTAATTTTATCATTCTATTTTTTTCTAATCAAAATATTGTGCAGTATCAAGTCAAGGTTGAACAGTAGTTGCAGCTCACCATCTACCTAGCCAGTGTGATCTCATGATTGCCCTGTCAATAACATGCTCTTTTTGGGTAAGATTATGAGAAGTGATGGGAAGGTAACTCTTACATTATCTGGAGCCCTCAGATTTCCTTGACCTGCCTCAATACAAAGTCCAGCTTAGGTTCAATATTGAAACTGCACTTGTCCCACTGGCTGAAATTCTCCTCTTATGATGGGCAAAGGTTAGGTGTCCCCAATAAGCCTGCAAGGCCCATAGGTAGTCTTTGATATGTTGAAAGCTGATACCAGGGCGCTGTGTGGAATCCAGTAGGATTTCAGGCTAAGAACTGATTTAACAATATGAGAGCAGATGCCTTTGAGGATTAGATTGTTGAGAAGAGTTTTTCATATTACTTCCTTCTTCCTATCAGCATCGCCTCACATCTTTTGTCCGGGTTCAACATTTCAGGCTTTATCATTTCAAAGGAAGGCAGCATGCACTTTGGGGGGGGGGGGGGAGAAGAGGGTAACTACATTCTTGTAAATGATAGGTGCAAAGCTGATCCCTGTGTCTGGGGTTGGTGAGTGCAGCAAATGGTGAAGGATCAGAAAAGACCCCAAAAAAATTCTTCCTCTGGAACTAAATTGTCTGAATTGCTTCTAATTAGAGCACTTGCAGCTTCAACTGAACAAACACAGCAGGAGATTTTAGTTAGATTAAATTCAACTGTACTGGAATTATAGTAATTTCAAAATGCAATTTGGCTGCTAGAAAATCTCTCTCTAAACTCTGAGGTCAAAGGTTCTCAGACTTTATCATAGCAGGTACCACAGTTTAATAGACTACTTGTGACTCAACACTTCCCTTCCCATTCACGATTTTATAACATCTACAGCAATTGTTTACACAGTGACAGTAAAAAAAAAGTGTGACTTAAAAGTGGGGTTTAGATTAGCTTTTTTCCAATAAAAGCAAAAAAAATTTCCTACATTTGCTCTTCCTTTCAATCCTCATGACCTATGCCAAACTTTGCTACTCTTTCTTTCTTACTCTTTCCCCCCACACCGTTCAAACACTTTTCCTTGCTACTCAGTTCCCTTCCCCCTTGCAGACGGTCAGTTTGTGTCGCTGAAAGCCGCTGGTTTCTTCTCCTAGGTAGCAGTGAGCCCGCGGCTCCTCCTCTCCAGCTACCTTTTTACACGCCTCCAGGCTCTTCCCTGCCGCGAAGCGAGAAGCAGCAGCGCCCCGAGATCAGGCAGCGCCCTGCGGAGGCTCAGAGAACCGGAAACACGGAGAGACGGAACAAAGGTCATTATTTCAGCAGCGACCCAAAGCTGCTTGGGGAAATGGTTCCTATTGGGCAGAGCCCCCCCCTCGGCCGGCCGGCGGGGGCCCGGGGCAGAGCCCCCCCCTCGGCCGGCCGGCGGGGGCCCGGGGCAGAGCCCCCCCCTCGGCCGGCCGGCGGGGGCCCGGGGCAGAGCCCCCCCCTCGGCCGGCCGGCGGGGGCCCGGGGCAGAGCCCCCCCCTCGGCCGGCCGGCGGGGGCCCGGGGCAGAGCCCCCCCCTCGGCCGGCCGGCGGGGGCCCGGGGCAGAGCCCCCCCCTCGGCCGGCCGGCGGGGGCCCGGGGCAGAGCCCCCCCCTCGGCCGGCCGGCGGGGGCCCGGGGCAGAGCCCCCCCCTCGGCCGGCCGGCGGGGGCCCGGGGCAGAGCCCCCCCCTCGGCCGGCCGGCGGGGGCCCGGGGCAGAGCCCCCCCCTCGGCCGGCCGGCGGGGGCCCGGGGCAGGCTCCTCTCACTGGCGGTCCGTGCAGGCCTCGGGGCCCGCCTGAGGTCGGACTCTGCTCAGGGCCCCACCCGCCCTTACCCCGAGCCCAGCCCCCGCTCACCTGCGCCGGGAGCCCGGTCTCCCCCGCGTTCACCCAACTCCGGTAGCGCCCCCGGTTCCGACCTTAGCTGCCAAGCGCCGCCCCCAGCCACATCAGCACCGGAACACACCACAGCGACTTCCGGCTTCACCTCCCCTCCCGCCTCCGAATTGGACTAGCCGGTCACCCGCGCGGAGCGACGGACACAGCCACCTGCCAATCACAATGAGGAGTTTGAGACGTTGCTAGGGTTACAGTCACACAAGGCATGAAATCGCCAATCACAAGAGGGATTGAGGGGATCCGCCCAATAACAACAGAACAGCCAATCAGCAGACATAGCTGCTTCGGTGTGACAGTCGGCCTGGCCGCGGGAGGTGCTAAGCTGCAGCCGCGGGGAGAGGGAGGTCTGTGTGGCCGGGCCCTGCCACAGGTCTCCCATGGGCTCGGAGCTGAGTGCCACTTACCACCCCTGCCCGCCACGCCCCGCACCCCGGCGCAGGTGACGCTACCAACAAGCCGGTTCTGGAGCCCAGCCGCTGGCAGGGGCGGACCGCAGGCGCAGGACACCAGCCTGGTGCTGGGACCGTCGTGGTGCGGCCGGACGACACCAGAAGGCCAAAGCAGAGTTGCTGCAGGGTGAACTGACGGTAGCCAAGTGCCAGGGGGCCCGAAAAACACCCAGACTCGTCAAGTACACACTGAAGCACAACTTGACCTAGTGCAGCTTTGCTGTTGGGAGTCAGCAGCAGCGGGTCATGCTGGCAAGCGCCGTCAACAGTCCAGTCACTCGGTTCGCGGTGAATCACCATATGGATCTTGAGGCACAAAGGCTGAGTCGTAAACACCAGACGGTTCAGTGGGCACAGACTAATTCCTTCCTTAATATCGAGCTACGTATGCATTCAGTTAGGAAAGGACTGCCATTCGTCCATTGGCCTTTTTACCCACACACACTCACAAGATGTAATACTGTTGTCAGTGTCCTCTTTGGTCCCGAAAGACAACAACATAAGGCTGAAAGCCAGTCAGTGCATAGAGCCTGGCACATCTTCCAGAGAGTAAAGACAGCACTACAAACTGTTACTATTGGAAGGTTTGGGACTGCGGGGACCTCGTGGGATCTATAGGGCTGGATTAGTGGGGAAAAAGGGAGGGACAGAGTGAATCAGTGAGGAGGCTAGAGGGGCAGCTAGTGAAGGGCAGGCTCAATAGAGGGGAGTCACCAGAGGGTTTCCCTTCATAAATTCTCAGAAATGTAGGACTGGAAGGGACCTTCAGAAGTCATCAAGTCCAGCCCCCTGCACTGAGGCAGGACCAAGTAAAACTGTCCAATCTGTTCCTAAAATACTCCAATTACATGGATTCCACAACCTCCCTAGGAAGCTTGTTCCGCTACTTAACTATCTTTATAGTTAGAAAGATTTTCCTAGTAGCGAACATAAATCTTTCTTGCTGCAGATTAAGCCAGTGATGTTCAGTGGACAACCCTTGGGCCAAATGTGGCCTGCCAAGGCTTCGTGGGTGGCCTGCCAGCTTGCCTTAAAAAATAATGTTTATAATTAAATTCATCGCCTGGGGCTAACAGCCCAAGCCCCAGCACCCAGGGCTGAAATCGAAGAAAGGGTGCCATAATACAAGTTCGGGTAGTGATCAATGGCTCAATATCTAGTTGGCAGCTGGTTTCAAGTGGAGTGCCCCAGGGGTTGGTGCCATTTTTTAAAGGCCAACCCTAGATTCTCACAAACAAACCAAGGAAATACAACCTAGATGGAGCTTCTATAAGGTGGGTGCAAAACTGGTTGGAAAATTGTTCCCAGAGAGTAGTTATCAGTGGTTCACAGTAATGCTGGAAGGGCATAACAAGCGGGGTCCCGCAGGGATCGGTTCTGGGTCTGGTTGTGTTCAGTATCTTCATCAATGATTTAGATAATGGCATAGAGAGTACACTTATAAAGTTTGTGGACAATACCAAGCTGGGAGGGGTTGCAAGTGCTTTGGAAGATAGGATTAATATTCAAAATGATCTGGACAAACTGGAGAAATAGTCTGAAGTAAATAGGATGAAATTCAATAAGGATAAATGCAAAATACTCCATTTAGGAAGGAACAATCAGTTGCACACATACAAAATGGGAAATTACTGCCTAGGAAGGAGTACTGCAGAAAGGGATCTAGGGGTCATAAAGGACCACAAGCTAAATATGAGTCAACAGTGGAACGCTGTTGCAAAAAAAGCAAACATCCTTCTGGGATGTATTTGCAGGAGTATTGTAAGCAAGACACGAGAAGTAATTCTTCCTCTCTACTCTGCACTGATTAGGCCCCAGCTGGAGTATTGTGTCCAGTTCTGGGCACCACATTTCAGGAAGGATGTGGACAAATTGGAGAAAGTCCAGACATGAGCAACAAAAATGATGAAAGGTCTAGAAAACATGACCTATGAGGGAAGATTGAAAAAAGTGGGTTTGTTTAGTCTGGAAAAGAGAAGACAGAGGGGACATGATAACAGTTTTCAAATATGTAAAAGGTTGTTACAAGGAGGAGGAAGAAAAATGTTTTTTCTTAACCTCTGAGGATAGGACAAGAAGCAATGCGTTTAAATTGCAGCAAGGGAGGCTTAGGTTGGACATTAGGAAAAACTTCCTAACTGTCAGGGTGGTTAAGCACTGGAATAAATTGCCTAGGACGGTTGTGGACTCTCCATCATTGGAGATTTTTAAGAGCAGGTTAGACAAACAGCTGTCAGGAATGGTCTAGATAATACTTAGTCCTGTCAGGAGTGCAAGGGTTTGAACTAGATGACCTCTTGAGGTCCCTTCCAGTTCTATGATTCTCACAACATCAGTGACTGTACAGGAAAAAGCAAAAGCTGCTTCTCTTCAGATAATGTGGATATTAGCTAAAAAGAAAAAGCCTTTCCTGGATGCCGAGCTTGTGAAGGAGTGCATGTTGGAAATGCTGGAGATAAAAAACATCGTGACCCATGTGAAGCAAGTTCCCCTGTCTGATTCCACAGCAATGCGAAAATTGGAGGTAATTTATGCAGATTGTTTGTCAGTACTGCTTTCCAGTTTACAAAATGCCAAATACATGTCTCTTGCAGTGAACGAATCAAACGAGATTTTATGATGGTGAAATTTTCAAGGAAGAATGTTTGTGCTTAATAGCATTAAAAACCTATGTCACAGAAAAGGTAATTTTTGAAAAGGTAAAAGGCTTTTTTGAAAAAAAATGGTACAGATCTTCAGAAAGTAAACTGGCTTGTTACAGATGGATGTCCCTCCATGATAGAGAAAGAGAAGGGCTTTGCTTCATGTTTGACATCGATACACCCTTCGTAAAAATACACTTCACAGCATCATTTACTAGACTGTCTTGTGTGGTAAGATGTCTGTGACTTGATTAAAAAAAAGGAATATTGTGATAAGATTAGTGAACTACATATGCTCAACTTCTAGCTTGCAACATCATCCTTTTAAAGCTCTTTTACAAAACGTTATAGCTAATGCTACGATTTAGTCATGGAGGTCACAGAATCCATGACTTCCAGTGACCTCCGTGACTTCAGTCTGCAGTGGTCAGGAGCTGCAGGATACCCCCACCACCTCTGGTGGCTCCCAGAGCTCCAAGCTGCCGTGAGCGGCAAGGGGGTCTCCACAGCACCCGGCTGCCGCATGCGGCAAGGGGAACCCCTAGGCTCCTGGAGCTGTGGGCAGAGGGGGTTCCTGCAGCTCCCGCCTGCCATGGGTGAACCTCCAAGCTCCTGGTGGCCGCGGGCCCCTGAAGCTGTGGGTGGCAGGGGTACCCTGCAGCTCCAGGCCACTGTGGTATTCACCCAAGAGTTCTGAAGGAACTCAAAGGTGAAATTGCTCGACTGCTAACTGTAGTCTGTAATTTATCATTTAAATCAGCTTCTGTAGCAAATGACTGGAGGATAACTAATGTGATGCCAATTTTTAAAAAGGGCTCTAGAGGTGACCCCGGAAATTACAGGCTGGTAAACCTGACTTCAGTACCGGGCAAACTGGTTGAAACTGTAGTAAAGAAAAAAAAATGATCTGACACATAGATGAACATAATTTGTTAGGGAAGAGTCAACATGGTTTTTGTAAAGGGAAATCATGCCTCACCAATCTATTAGAATTCTTTGAGGGAGACAACAAGCATTTGGACAAGGGGGATCCAGTGGATATAGTGTATTTATATTTTCAGAAAGCCGGTCTCTCACCAAAGGCTCTTAAGCAAAATATGCAGTCATGGGATAAGAGGGAAGGTCCTCTCATGAATTGGTGACAGGTTACAAGATAGGAAACAAAGGGTAGGAATAAATGATCAGTTCTCAGAATGGAGAGAGGTAAATAGTGGTGTCCCCCAGGGGTCTGTACTGGGCCCAGTTCTATTCAATATATTCATAAATGATCTGGAAAAAGGGGAAAACAGTGAGGTGGCAAAATTTGCAGATGATACAAAACTACTCAAGATAGTTAAGTCCCAGGCAGACTGTAAAGTGCTACAAAAGGATCTCTCAAAACTGGGTGACTGGGCAACAAAATGGCAGATGAAATTCAGTGTTTATAAATGCAAGGTAATACACATTGGAAAACATAATCCCAACTATATATATAAAATGATGTGGTCTAAATTAGCTGTTACCAATCAAGAAAGAGATCTTGGAGTCATTGTGGATAGTTCTCTGAAAACATCCACTCAATGTGCAGCGGCAGTCAAAAAAGCAAGCAGAATGCTGGTTCAACAAGGACAAGTGCAGAGTCCTGCACTTAGGACGGAAGAATCCAATGCACCGCTACAGACTAGGGACCGAATGGCTAGGCAGCAGTTCTGCAGAAAAGGACCTAGGGGTTACAGTGGACGAGAAGCTGGATATGAGTCAACAGTGTGCCCTTGTTGCCAAGAAGGCCAATGGCATTTTGGGCTGTATAAGTAGGGGCATTGCCAGCAGATCGAGGGAGGTGATCGTTCCCCTCTATTCCACACTGATGAGGCCTCATCTGGAGTACTGTGTCCAGTTTTGGGCCCCACACTACAAGAAGGATGTTGAAAAATTGGAAAGAGTCCAGCAGAGGGCAACAAAAATGATTAGGGGACTGGAACACATGACTTATGAGGAGAGGCTGAGGGAACTGGGGATGTTTAGTCTATGGAAGAGAAGAATGAGGGGGGATTTGATAGCTGCTTTCAACTACCTGAAAGGAGGTTCCAAAGAGGATGGATCTAGACTGTTCTCAGTGGTAGCAGATGACAGAACAAGGAGTAATGGTCTCAAGTTGCAGTGGGGGAGATTTAGGTTGGATATTAGGCAAAACTTTTTCACTAGGAGGGTGGTGAAACACTGGAATGCATTACCTAGGGAGGTGGTGGAATCTCCTTCCTTAGAAGTTTTTAAGGTCAGGCTTGACAAAGCCCTGGCTGGGATGATTTACTTGGGGATCGGTCCTGCTTTGAGCAGGGGGTTGGACTAGATGACCTCCTGAGGTCCCTTCCAACCCTGATGTTCTATGATTCTATGAATCATTAAGAAAGGAATATATAAATCCATGGTATGCCCTCATCTTGAATACTGTGTACTGATGTGGACGCCCAATCTCAAAAAAGATATATTGGAATTGGAAAAGGTTCAGAAAAGGGCAGTGTGACGTTCCCCTGATGTTATCCGGACCGGTGATCTGCTAGGTCACTCCAATCCTTGACTCTGGGAGCCAGCCTTATACTGCTCTGCTGTGAGAAACCCCACTCCTGGGCTGTTCACACACAGCTTCTGCCATGTAAGCTGCTCCTTGGATTATGCAGCTGAATGACACTAGCCAATATCTCTGGTCCCAGACACAACTGTAGGAACCTCCATCTTGCAGTGTCCAGTTATGCCCACTCGACACTTCAAGCTTATATGAGCTTGTCAGTTTAACAAAGAAATTGACATGTACCAGGCTTGTTATCCCAAGGGGAGTCTCTGACACGCTTCATAGAATATTTGGGTTGGAAGAGACCTTAGGAGGTCATCTAGTCCAATCCCCTGCTCAAAGCAGGACCAACACCAACTAAATCATCCCAGCCAGGGCTTTGTCAAGTCGGGCCTTAAAAACCTCTAAGGATGGAGATTCTACCACCTCCCTAGGTAACCCATTCCAGTGCTTTACCACCCTCCTAGTGAAATAGTGTTTCCTAATATCCAACCTAGACCTAGCATTGCAAACACAATTTTCTTCAAACAGTTAAATTTCACTGACAGGGACATCCAGCAGGTCAGAATAGAGGCCCCATGATCTCTCTCCACTGGACCCAGAAACCAAATGGGTACAGGGGACAACTAATGAAAAACAGGGATTGGAGTGACAGTCACAGGTTCAAAACAAGGTTACCGGATGGGGACACCGAGCAGATGACCCCGGACAGCACCCACTGCTCCTCTAAGTTGTCTAGGGAGCCAGCGGATGCTGCCTAGTGGAACTCTGCCCGGAGGTGTGAGACCAGGGAGGAACAGAAATAGGCCCCACAGTCGCAGAGCACCCCCCTGTCCAACATCCTCCTCCTGGTGTTATAGATGGTGACTTTGGCCAGAGCCAGGAGGAGGTTGACAAGGAGGTCTCGCAACTTCATGGGGCCATGGATAGGGTGTGCGAAAATGAACAGGTGTGGGGAAAAGTGCAGCCAGAACCTCAACAAGAGGTTCTGGAGGAGCCGGAATAAGGGCTGCAACCTGGCGCATTCGAAGTAGGCGTGTGCCAGGTTCTCCCTCACGCCAAGAAAGGGGCAGGCCTCGGGTATGGGGGTGAACTGCGCCAGATACAGGCTGGTGCTCACAGCTCTGTGAAGGAGCCACCAACCGATGTCCCCGGCGGGCCATGGGACCAAGGTGGAATAAAGGTTGGCCCACCGGGGCTCTTCGCCCTCCACAGGTGGTAAATAGTCCCACCACTTGGTGTCGGGGTGGGACGAGAGAGTGAGGAAATGCAACATGTCAAGCACGAGCGTGTATAGTTGGTCCCTATGCACGGTTCAAAGCGAACCTGCTGCAGGGTGCGCAGCCGGTTCGGAGTGTGGGAGTGGGGAAGCCGGGGAGGGGCTCGCCGAACAGGGGCCTGATAAAAAGTTCCAGAGGGCCCGGGGTGAAGGGTGGGTGGGGAGCGCCCTCTCACAAGGCCCGCAGCAGGAAGACCAAAAAAAGGGGCGACAAGGCAGCGCCCACCTCCTGGAATATGCGCAGGGGGGTCAGAAGGGTGGAGAGCCCCATGCTCTGGCCAAGTGAACGGGGATCCACCCAGTCCCCCTGTCTCCGACCCTGGTGGTTTCTGCCAGGACCAACCTCTGGTGCACCCAGGGAGACTCCACCACCTGCACACGTAGATCGGGGTTCTGTAGCTGGGGCTCCAGGAGGAGGTCCGCCCCCTCGGTTTCCACAACTGACCTGGTCACCGAAAAGAGCTTCCATAGAATCATAGAATCATAGAATATAAGGGTTGGAAGGGACCCCAGAAGGTCATCTAGTCCAACCCCCTGCTCGAAGCAGGACCAATTCCCAGTTAAATCATCCCAGCCAGGGCTTTGTCAAGCCTGACCTTAAAAACCTCTAAGGAAGGAGATTCTACCACCTCCCTAGGTAACGCATTCCAGTGTTTCACCACCCTCTTAGTGAAAAAGTTTTTCCAAATATCCAATCTAAACCTCCCCCACTGCAGCTTGAGACCATTACTCCTCGTTCTGTTATCTGATACCATTGAGAACAGTCTAGAGCCATCCTCTTTGGAACCCCCTTTCAGGTAGTTGAAAGCAGCTATCAAATCCCCCCTCATTCTTCTCTTCTGCAGGCTAAACAATCCCAGCTCCCTCAGCCTCTCCTCATAACTCATGTGTTCCAGACCCCTAATCATTTTTGTTGCCCTTCGCTGGACTCTCTCCAATTTATCCACATCCTTCTTGAAGTGTGGGGCCCAAAACTGGACACAGTACTCCAGATGAGGCCTCACCAATGTCGAATAGAGGGGAACGATCACGTCCCTCGATCTGCTCGCTATGCCCCTACTTATACATCCCAAAATGCCATTGGCCTTCTTGGCAACAAGGGCACACTGCTGACTCATATCCAGCTTCTCGTCCACTGTCACCCCTAGGTCCAGGTCTGGAGGAGGTCCTGGTAGAAGACTGGCAGCTCTGAGAGGTCTAGCGGAAGACCTCTTGGGTGAAGAAAAAAGAGCTGCCCGTCATATCGGAGCCCTCAGAGGCGGCGGAGGAAGGCGTGTGCCAACATGCTCCACATTGGACTACCTGCACCATAAAGGAGTCTCTGCAGGGCCTGGAGGCAGAAGACATGGATCTGGCTACGAAGGCAGACCAGGCCCTGTCCTCCCTCCTCCAGGGAAAGACTCAGGATCCCTGCAGGGACCCAGTGCAGTCCTGGTCGAAAAACTCCAGGGCTGTCCTCTGGAGCATGGCCAGGATCCCCAGGGCCAGGCTCAGGGTGTTGAGCCTGTGCCAGAGCATGGACAGGACTAGCTGGTTCAGCACCAGCGCCCTCCCTCTCAGGGAGAGACACCGGAACAGTCTGGTCCATCTCTGCAGCCGCTCGCCCACCCTGGCCTCCAAATCCTGCCAGTTCTCCAGCAGAAAAGGATGCATGGCAGAAAGGTAAATGCCAAGATAGAGCAGTGGACCCACGCTCCACCAGATGGCTTGAAGCGTGGATGGGAGGGAGCTCGTCTGCCACCCGTCCCCGACCACCAGGCTAGAGCTGTTGATCCAGTTGACCCGGGTGGAGGAGGCCGCCAAACAAACGGCCTGACAGGCCTCCACCCGCACCAGGTTGCCTGGGTCCTGGACCATGAGGAGCACGTCATCAGCGTACACTGACAGGACCAGGCGTAACTCTGGCTCACGGAGCACCAACCCCGTCAACCTCCGACGGAGGAGACAGAGAAAGGGCTCAATCACCAGAGCATACAGCTGTCCTGACAGCAGACACCCCTGACGCATCCCTCACCCCAGTCAAGCTGGACCAGACACTCGGCGGAGGCGTACAGTGTGTGGAGAAAACCCACAAACTGGGTCCCAAAGCCGAACACCTGCAGAGTGCCCAAGAGATACCTATAGTCCACCCTGTCAAACACCTTCTCCTGATCCAAGGATAGGAGGGTGAACGACAGACCATTTGTACACCCAAGCTCCAAGAGATCCTGGACCAAGTACAGATTATCAAAGATGGTACGGCCCGGGACAGTGTAGGTCTGGTCGGGGTGGACCACATCTGCCAGCACGGACCCCAGCCACAGCAAGATGGCCTTCGCTACACCAAAGCCAGTGAGGGTATAACAGGGAGAAGAGAGAGGGACACTGCAGCCAATGGCAGGGCCACGGCAGAGGAGGCAGCTCCCACCATGGAGGGCTTAGCCTTCTGGGCGGGGCCTTTGCCCTTCTTAGTCCCCTGGCTCTTCCTGCCAGCTGGGGGGGGCTCCCCTAGAGTCGGAGGAGACAAGGGGCATGCAGTAACGGAGTCCACACCTGTGCCCACCGTCGCCGATGCCCCAGCAGGGGCGATGGCAGGCAGTTCAGCAGCAGCTGTCAAGGCGGTAGCCACAGTGAGGGGTTGGGGGGACAGGTGGAGGATGGGCAATGGGTACCACCTGATGGGACCCACTAGCTTTCCCCCCCCCACCATAGTCAGTGGGGATGGGAAAAAGGAGAAGGGGGGGCGAAGGTTGACCACTCCTCCCCACTAGGCTGCAGGAGTGGGAGCACGGGGCACCTCTCAAGGCAGGGAAGGAGGGGTGCAGTCACCAACACTGGACGGGAATAACCGACTCCTCCAGCTGCACCAGGGGAGGGGAGGGAACTACAGTGTCATTGGGGAGTGCAGTGAACACTGGGGTTCAACATAAAAGGGGGGGCACAAGTACCATGGGGGACATGGACACAAGGAGTCTAGCTGGGGCAGGGGAGAAGCAAACAGGCTGGGGGTAGGGCAAGCAAAGGAAAAGGACTAGCTTCAGGGGTTGGGGCAGGACAGGCAAACAAGCAAATCACCCAAGGGCAAAGGGCGGGGCAGGCAAACAAACTGAAGCTACCAGGGACCACGGCAAAAAAAGGGGAGGATGGACAGGAAGGGCAGGTAGTAAGGGGAAAGCAGGGGAAACTGCTGCAGGGAGACCAATGGGCAAGGCAGAGGATGGGAAAGTCCACCAGCTGAAAGCAGCAGGAGAGGTAAGGGCCAGTCCAAGGGGAGGGAGAAGGCACGTGTGCTTGTAAATGCAGTTCTCTTCTGGCTGCTGCTACAGGCTCAAGCGGTGTAAAGAGGGGCGAAGCAAGCAGCTGAGTCCCACAGTCAGGAGTGGAGGCAGATAGTAAGTGGGGGTGGTGGAGGGGGCAACAGTGGGGAGTGGTAGCGTGGGACAGATGGACCGGGGGCAGGCTCCACATCACACTCTGTCAGGGTTCCCTCCCCACTCTGAACTCTACGGTACAGATGTGGGGACCCGCATGAAAGACCCCCTAAGCTTTTTTTCACTAGCTTAGGTTAAAAACTTTCCAAGTTACAAATTCCGCCTTGTCTTTGTACAGTATGCTGCCACCACCAAGTGATTTAGACAAAGAACAGGGAAAGGACCACTTGGAGTCCTATTCCCCCAGAATATTCCCCCAAGCCCTACACCCCCTTTCCTGGGGAAGGCTTGATAATAATATCCTCACCAATTGGTACAGATGAACACAGACCCAAACCCTTGGATCTTAAGAACAATGAAAAAATCAATCAGGTTCTTAAAAGAAGAATTTTATTTAAAGAAAAGGTAAAAGAATCACCTCTGTAAAATCAGGATGGTAAATACCTTACAGGGTAATCAGATTCAAAACATAGAGAATCCCTCTAGGTAAAACCTTAAGTTACAAAAAGACACAAAAACAGGACTACACATTCCCTCCAGCACAGTGAATTTCACAAGCCAAAAACAAAAGAAAATCAAATGCATTTTCTGGCTAGATTACTTACTAACTCTATGGGAATTGAATTGCTTGTTTCCTTGATCAGTCCCCAGGCAGAGGCATCACACAGACAGACAAAACCTCCCCCCCACGCCCCAGATTTGAAAGTATCTTGTCCCCCCATTGGTCATTTCTTGGTCAGGTGCCAGCCAGGTTACCTGAGCTTCTTAACCCTTTACAGGTAAGAGGATTTTATAGTACTGTATCAGAGCTTCTTAACCCCTTCCCTTTATATTTATGACATACCCTGTCATAAATTTAAAGGGAAGGGTAAATCCCTTTAAAATCCCTCCTGGCCAGAGGAAAAACCCTTTCACCTGTAAAGGGTTAAGAAGCTAGGATAACCTCGCTGGCACCTGACCACAATGACCAATGACGAGACAAGATACTTTCAAAGCTGGAGGGGGGGAAAAAACAAAGGGTCTGGGTCTGTCTGTGTGATGCTTTTGCCGGGGACAGAACAGGAATGGAGTCTTAGAACTTAGTAAGTAATCTAGCTAGATATGCATTAGATTATGATTTCTTTAAATGGCTGAGAAAATAAGCTGTGCTGAATGGAATGGATATTCCAGTTTTTGTGTCTTTTTGTAACTTAAGGTTTTGCCTAGAGGGATTCTCTATGTTTTGAATCTAATTACCCTGTAAGGTATTTACCATCCTGATTTTACAGAGGTGATTCTTTTTACTTTTTCTTCTATTAAAATTCTTCTTTTAAGAAACTGAATGCTTTTTCGTTGTTCTTAAGATCCAAGAGTTTGGGTCTGTGGTCACCTATCCAAATTGGTGAGGATTTTTACCAAACCTTCCCCAGGAAGGGGGGTGCAAGGTTTTGATGAGGATTTTGCGGGGGGGAAAGACGTTTCCAACGGCTCTTTCCTAATAAAAAACCCGGTTAGATGTTTGGTGGTGGCGGCAAAAGGTAAAATAGTTTGTACCTTGGGGAAGTTTTAACCTAAGCTGGTAAAAGTAAGCTTAGGAGGTTTTCATGCAGGTCCCCACATCTGTACCCTAGAGTTCAGAGTGGGGAAGGAACCTTGAGACACCCCCTGTCATCCCACAGCAACAGTCAATACCCCAACCACAAGAGCAAAGATGGAAAGTTACTCAGTCCTTCAGGAGGTCCCCCTCCACAGCATCCTGCAGGGTTCCTGCACACTCCCCCAGAAACAGAGGTCTCCTTCCTCCCAAAGGCACCAGCACCAGGAGGCAGTCTGGCAGGAGAGACCCCTCAGGTACTGGCAGCGACAACAACAGGGGCGGTGTCCCTCACTCCCCCTCCAGGGAGCAGGCCAGCAGGCCACCCCCCCCCCCGAAAGAGCAGTAGAAACCAGGGAGTCCACCAGCCAGCAATGTGGGGGTCTGGCCCAGATGAGGAGCTGAGGCAGCAAGAGCCCTGGGCCCAGCAGCAGTTCCACACCTGCAAGAGAGTGGTCTGGAAGGCCAATCTTTACCCCCAGGCTAAGCAGGTCCCTTTTCTCTTGGTAGCTGAACAGGGTACTCTAAGTTAATTAGGACACCTGGGGCAAATCAAGGGCCTGCCCAAACCTGTTAAAAGCCTCCCCTCCAGCCAGATAGGCACCTGTGCTACGAGCGGAGGGTGAACAACTGGAGAGCTGGGTGGTGCAGATGCTGACAAGCACCAGGAAAGAAACCCTGCAGCTACAGAGGAGAAGGGTGAAAAAATCTCTGCCTAACTGGGGTCTGAGGGAAGAGACTCCACCCGAGGAGAGAGACTGAACTGGGTGTCTAGTCTGTGGCCACCATGCCCGCAGGGGCTACCAGAGACTGAGAGGTTCCCTTGCCCCTTCCCCCTGGCCCCGCTTCAAGGAGAATGGGAGGAACTTTGCTCCAGCAGGGTATGGATAGCAAGCCCAGGTGCATGGGGGAAACTCTGAGGGAAAGAGGACTACCTCAGCAAACTGCTGAACAGAAGCACAGGACCCACCAAGATGGAGAAGAAGCTCTGTCACTTGTCAAAGAAAGCTATTAGGTTAGTTTGACATGATTTTTCTTGACAAATCCATGCTGTCTGTTACTTATCACCTTATTATTTTCTAGGTGTTTGCAAATTGGTTGCTTTATTTGCTCCAGTATCTTTCGAGGTATTGAAGTTAAGATGACTAGTTTGTAAATCCCCAGGTTGTACTTACTTCCCTTTTTATAATTGGCACTATATTTGCCCTTTTCCAGTCCTCTGGAATCTCTCCCTTCTTCCATGACTTTTTAAAGATAAATCGCTAATTGCTCAGATATCTCCTCAGTCAGCTCCTTAAATATTCTAGGATGTATTTCATCAGGCCCTTGTGACTTGAAAACATCTAACTTGTCTAGGTAATTTTTAACTTGTTAATTCTCTATTTTAGCCTCTGATCCTACGTCATTTTCACTGACATTCACTATGTTTTACTTCCAAATACCACTATCCTTTTTGGTGAAAGCACTTCTGCCATTTCTACAGTTTCTGTTATTGTTCTCACCCCCCACCCCCCGGCTATGTACTTGTTTGATTCTAAGTAGCCTCAGTGAAGCATTTGGTAAGCTCCTTGAGAAAGGACTATTCTCAGTAAGGACCCAATTGAGAAACACTTAACTGACAGTGGACTTTGGGAGACGCCAATCCACATCTGAGCTTTCCTGTGAACATTCAGACTAACATGTAAACAATGGCATCGGCCTGCAAAAAGCTGAATCATTCATAGACAGGTGACTTGCCTAGGTGGCTAAAGACTCCATCTTGTGGCTGTGATCTTGCACAGGAGAACAAAGGGGTTTCCTCCCATGAGAGAGAATATAAAAGGCCCTAAAAAACCCCTCCATTTTATCTTCAACTGGCTCAAGAGAGAGCCTCTCCACACCAAAGAGATGCCTGAAAGAAACTGGAACAAAGAACAGTAATTACGTGAGTGTGAGTGATTGCTGGACCCAGACTAGGAAGGAGTCTAGTCTGTGAAAGAAGCTTATTGGAACATCTCTGAGGGTGAGATTTACCTTCATTTAGTTTCCTACTGTATTAGGCTTAGCCTTGTGTGTTTTTGTTTTATTTTGCTTGATAACTTACTTGGCTATGTCTGTTATTACTTGAAACCACTTAAATTCTATTTTTGTACTTAATAAAATCACTTCTGCTTATTAATTGACCCAGAGTAAATAATTAACACCTGGGGGAGCAAACAGCTGTGCATATCTCTATCACTGTTATAGAGGGCGGACAATTTATGAGTTTACCCAGTATAAGCTTTATACAGAGTAAAATGGATTTATTTGAGGTTTGGAGCCCATTGGGAACGGGATATCAGGGTGCTAGAGACAGGAGCACTTCTTAAGCTGTTTTCTGTTAAGTCTGCAGCTTTTGGGGGACATGGTTAAGACCTGGGTCTGTGTTTGCAGCAGGCTAGTGTGTCTGGCTCAATAAGACAGGGTACTGAAGTCCCAAGCTGGCAGGGAAAACAGGCTCAGAGGTAGTATCAGCAGTAGTCTCAGCACATCAGGTAGCAATCCTAACCCATCACAAAGGGGAAAAAGTTAAAGCATTTGAAATGTAAAGTATTGAGTAACGCTTTTATTTTAACAACATTTCATGTTTCTTTTCCTTTAGCAGAAGAGTTTTTGAAAAGAGACCCCACTTATTTGGCCATACTGCATTCCTTAACACAATCCAAATCAGCAATTTCCTCATCCTTCTAATTCAGGGTGCAGATGCCCACAGAGGCAAGTTTAATTGCATACATATTATCTTCAGAAGTCCGTAATTCCACCTCTATCCGAGGAAGATGAAGAGCAGATTCAGAATGACCCTCCTCCAGAAGGACAGATGCCATCTCCTCCTAATGAGGCTGTTGCATCTTCTGCTCCAACAATAGATGACTTCAAAGCTTACCAAGAGCTGTTAAAGAGGATATTGGAGACATCAGAAATTCCTTTGGAACTTGTGCAAGAAAAGTCATATGAATAATTTGATATCCTACAATCTTCTACTCAAAATAAGGTAGCCTTACCTATTTAATAAAGGTATCCTTGACCCAGCAAAAGAATTATGGGCAACACCATTTTCTATATCGGCGACTTCCAAGTAAGTAGATAGGAAATATCATTAAGATCCTTCTGTGGGGGCTGAATATTTCTATACTCCCCTGAATCCTTCATCCTCAGTAATTACTGCTGTTCATGAGAAATCCAAACAGATTTCCAGATCTGCAACAAAAAAGAAGGAATTTCTTCCCCCTAGATCTGTGGGGGTGGGATGGGGGGAACACTTTCTCTTTGGCCTCTCTTCAGGTCAAAATTTTAACTATCAATCAATGATAACAAAATATAGTTACATACAATGGGATAGAGTGGCAAGTTTTCAAGATAACTCTTCTCTCAATTCAAAGGGAAGTTTTACTTCCTTATGCTCTGACAGCTTAAGTACTAAAATCTCATTACAAGCAGCTCTGGATGCAGTGGATACAGGAGCATGAACAAGAGGTATTCTTGGCTTTCAGCATCAGGGCTAACAAAAGAGGTTCAGACTACAATACAGGATTTACCCTGTAAGGGTCAGGATCTGTTTAGTTCCAAGATGAATGATACATTACATTCTTCAAAGGACTCAAGAGCTACTGTAAGACCCCCATGGCTTTTATATCCCATCTTTCAAGAAGAAACAATATAGACCACAAATTTATACTGAAGAGTCCTCAACCCTCTACTTCTGGTTATGTCTTTCACCAGAGATCTTTCTTTCAACAGAGTAGACAGACCAAGATTGCAGAAGAGAAAATCATTTAATTCCTCTAATATCTCATCTCAGTTTGGTCACTCTCAAAATAAACCATTTTGAGGATATGGTCAAAGTTACAGATCAAGTATATTCTTTCTCTACTTTTGATTCCCACCTAGCCTTCAAGGAGGCTTGGACTGGAATAACTATGGACCAATGGGTACTTCAGATCATTCAAGATGGCTAAGCTATACAATTCCAGTCCATTCCTCCTCCTACCCTCCTTACTCATTCCTGTTCAAGGACCACTCTCATAAGGTGGTCATGCAACAAGAGAGACTGGATGTTACAATGGGGTCTGATAGAGATAGTTCCTCCCCAATTTGAGGAGACTATTTTATTCTCCATACTTCCTGATTCCAACAAAGAAAGGGGGTTGGAGTCTGATTTTCAACCTCTGACACTATACATGACATCAGATTTCACATAACACTCACTTCTCTCAAACCCTCCCTAGATCATATTGACTGGTTCAGTATCCTTTACTTGCAAGATGTGTATTATCATGTACAGATTCATCGGGCACCCAGGAAGTTTCTCCATTTTGTAGTATTAGTTAAATGTTACTTGTTCAAAGTTCTCATGTCTGAACAATCAATGACACTTCAAGTCTTCAGGTGATTTACTACTTTTTGTGATCTGTCAGTTATCCACCATTTAATCCATTTAACGTATGTAGAAAGGCGGACTCACTGCTGAAGCACCCCTTCATGGCTGTGCATGGTGTAGCAGTGCACCCTATGGATGCTCTGGCCCTGCCTCTTCTTGTGTCTGAGTTCTCCGGTCAGGTCATGTTTTGTTTACAACCTTTCCAGGGTAACAAAGTCCACCACAATAAAAGATATTTCTGCCCCCTTCTTGAACTATTATTTGGCTTATCCTTAGGGCTCGGTCTTCAGCCACATTATGGGCTCAATAGTTCTTATGTTGGGCTTTTACACCCTTTTCTGAGTGCTGGAAGGGGAACACAGACTCACCTGCTGCTCTAGGTTCCAGCTAGGGTTACCAACAGTCGTTATTATGAGGGAGGTCCCTTATTTTTTCATCTCTATACAGCAAGATCCGGAGTTGCTGAGTGCAGCAAAAAGCATCAAGAAATGCCCTTGGCGAATGTAGGTGAGTACTGTTTATTTGATGATGATGATATGATATTGGGATGTGGGTGGGGCAGGGGTGCTAAGAAAACCATTCCTTATTTTTGAAATGCAATGTTGGCAACCCTAGTTCCAGCCCAGGGACTCTGTATTAAGCATCTAAGTCTGCTCCTTCAGATGATGAGGTAGATGAGACTTTCTTCCGGCAGCTCACGGAAGCTACTAGATCGCATGCCCTGATTCTCATGGGTGACTTTAATTTTCCTGATATCTGCTGGGAGAGCAATACAGCGGTGCATAGACAATCCAGGAAGTTTTTGGAAAGCGTAGGGGACAATTTCCTGGCGCAAGTGCTAGAGGAGCCAACTAGGGGGGGCGCTTTTCTTGACCTGCTGCTCACAGACCGGGTAGAATTAGTGGGGGAAGCAAAAGTGGATGGGAATCTGGGAGGCAGTGACCATGAGTTGGTTGAGTTCAGGATCCTGACGCAGGGAAGAAAGGTAAGCAGCAGGATACGGACCCTGGACTTCAGGAAAGCAGACTTCGACTCCCTCAGGGAACGGATGGCCAGGATCCCCTGGGGGACTAACTTGAAGGGGAAAGGAGTCCAGGAGAGCTGGCTGTATTTCAAGGAATCCCTGTTGAGGTTACAGGGACAAACCATCCCAATGAGTCGAAAGAATAGTAAATATGGCAGGCGACCAGCTTGGCTTAATGGTGAAATCCTAGCGGATCTTAAACATAAAAAAGAGGCTTACAAGAAGTGGAAGGTTGGACATATGACCAGGGAAGAGTATAAAAATATTGCTCGGGCATGTAGGAATGATATCAGGAGGGCCAAATCGCACCTAGAGCTGCAGCTAGCCAGAGATGTCAAGAGTAACAAGAAGGGTTTCTTCAGGTATGTTGGCAACAAGAAGAAAGCCAAGGAAAGTGTGGGCCCCTTACTGAATGAGGGAGGCAACCTAGTGACAGAGGATGTGGAAAAAGCTAATGTACTCAATGCTTTTTTTGCCTCTGTTTTCACTAACAAGGTCAGCTCCCAGACTGCTGCGCTGGGCATCACAAAATGGGGAAGAGATGGCCAGCCCTCTGTGGAGATAGAGGTGGTTAGGGACTATTTAGAAAAGCTGGACGTGCACAAGTCCATGGGGCCGGACGAGTTGCATCCGAGAGTGCTGAAGGAATTGGCGGCTGTGATTGCAGAGCCATTGGCCATTATCTTTGAAAACTCGTGGCGAACAGGGGAAGTCCCGGATGACTGGAAAAAGGCTAATGTAGTGCCCATCTTTAAAAAAGGGAAGAAGGAGGATCTTGGGAACTACAGGCCAGTCAGCCTCACCTCAGTCCCTGGAAAAATCATGGAGCAGGTCCTCAAAGAATCAATCCTGAAGCACTTGCATGAGAGGAAAGTGATCAGGAACAGCCAGCATGGATTCACCAAGGGAAGGTCATGCCTGACTAATCTAATCGCCTTTTATGATGAGATTACTGGTTCTGTGGATGAAGGGAAAGCAGTGGATGTATTGTTTCTTGACTTTAACAAAGCTTTTGACACGGTCTCCCACAGTATTCTTGTCAGCAAGTTAAAGAAGTATGGGCTGGATGAATGCACTATAAGGTGGGTAGAAAGCTGGCTAGATTGTCGGGCTCAATGGGTAGTGATCAATGGCTCCATGTCTAGTTGGCAGCCGGTATCAAGTGGAGTGCCCCAAGGGTCAGTCCTGGGGCCGGTTTTGTTCAATATCTTCATTAATGATCTGGAGGATGGTGTGGATTGCACTCTCAGCAAATTTGCGGATGATACTAAACTGGGAGGAGTGGTAGATACGCTGGAGGGGAGGGATAGGATACAGAAGGACCTAGACAAATTGGAGGATTGGGCCAAAAGAAATCTGATGAGGTTCAATAAGGATAAGTGCAGGGTCCTGCACTTAGGACGGAAGAACCCAATGCACAGCTACAGACTAGGGACCGAATGGCTAGGCAGCAGTTCTGCGGAAAAGGACCTAGGGGTGACAGTGGACGAGAAGCTGGATATGAGTCAGCAGTGTGCCCTTGTTGCCAAGAAGGCCAATGGCATTTTGGGATGTATAAGTAGGGGCATAGCGAGCAGATCGAGGGACGTGATCGTTCCCCTCTATTCGACATTGGTGAGGCCTCATCTGGAGTACTGTGTCCAGTTTTGGGCCCCACACTACAAGAAGGATGTGGATAAATTGGAGAGAGTCCAGCGAAGGGCAACAAAAATGATTAGGGGTCTGGAACACATGAGTTATGAGGAGAGGCTGAGGGAGCTGGGATTGTTTAGCCTGCAGAAGAGAAGAATGAGGGGGGATTTGATAGCTGCTTTCAACTACCTGAAAGGGGGTTCCAAAGAGGATGGTTCTAGACTATTCTCAGTGCTAGAAGATGACAGGACAAGGAGTAATGGTCTCAAATTGCAGATTGGGGAGGTTTAGATTGGATATTAGGAAAAACTTTTTCACTAAGAGGGTGGTGAAACACTGGAATGCGTTACCTAGGGAGGTGGTAGAATCTCCTTCCTTAGAGGTTTTTAAGGTCAGGCTTGACAAAGCCCTGGCTGGGATGATTTAACTGGGAATTGGTCCTGCTTCGAGCAGGGGGTTGGACTAGATGACCTTCTGGGGTCCCTTCCAACCCTTATATTCTATGATTCTATGATTCTATGTGCTGCCGTTTCTCTGGGCCACTTCTACATCCGAGCCCCTGCCTTTTGCTGCTTAACACAGCTCCCAGATTCTGGCTTCTTCCTAGGTTCTCCCACTTCTTTTCCCTTGCTGGAATACCAACCCCTCAGGACCTCTTCTCTGCACTTTACCCCCTTTTCAGGGCCTACCACGCAGATTAATTGTGTCCCAATGGCCTTCTTCAGTCTGTTTTTTCCCAGGGCCTTCCTAGAGAGCAAGAACTCCCTACCTCTTTTCTCCTGGATTTCCCCCTACAACTTTTTTTTTTCTTTTATGAAGACCCACCTCCTCCCCAGCTGTGTCTAATAACACATCAAGCCTGACACACCCTCCAGGGTCAGCAATGTGGACTAACTAAGCTCTCAGACTTCTGTTAATACTTTGTTCGCCTGTGTGGGGTATTCACCCTCTCACGGTGTAATTTACTGATAATGTTTAGTTTTAATTATTTTTAATGAGAATGGTGTGTGGTACTAAGTCAAATGAATTACAAAATTCTAAATGTTTCTGTACAGTAACTATTATCTACCAAATTTTTCATCTCGTCTGTCATAAATATAAAGGGAAGGGTAAACCCCTTTGAAATCCCTCCTGGCCAGGGGAAAGCTCCTCTCACCTGTAAAGGGTTAAGAAGCTAAAGGTAACCTCGCTGGCACCTGACCAAAATGACCAATGAGGAGACAAGAAACTTTCAAAAGCTGGGAGGAGGGAGAGAAACAAAGGGTCTGTGTCTGTCTGTATGCTGCTTCTTGCCAGGGACAGAACAGGAATGGAGTCTTAGAACTTTTAGTAAGTAATCTAGCTAGGTATGTGTTAGATTATGATTTCTTTAAATGGCTGAGAAAAGCATTGTGCTGAATAGAATAACTATTTCTGTCTGTGTATCTTTTTTGTAACTTAAGGTTTTGCCTAGAGGGGTTCTCTATGTTTTTGAATCTAATTACCCTGTAAGATATCTACCATCCTGATTTTACAGGGGGGATTTCTTTATTTCTATTTACTTCTATTTTTTATTAAAAGTCTTCTTGTAAAAACTGAATGCTTTTTCATTGTTCTCAGATCCAAGGGTTTGGGTCTGTGGTCACCTATGCAAATTGGTGAGGCTTTTTATCCAACATTTCCCAGGAAAGGGGGGGTGCAAGTGTTGGGAGGATTGTTCATTGCCCTTAAGATCCAAGGGTCTGGGTCTGTAGTCACCTAGGCAAATTGGTGAGGCTTTTTACCAAACCTTGTCCAGGAAGTGGGGTGCAAGGTTTTGGGAAGTATTTTGGGGGGAAGGACGCGTCCAAACAGCTCTTCCCCAGTAACCAGTATTAGTTTGGTGGTGGTAGCGGCCATTCCAAGGATAACGGGTGTAATATTTTGTACCTTGGGGAAGTTTTGACCTAAGCTGGTAAAGATAAGCTTAGGAGGTTTTTCATGCAGGTCCCCACATCTGTACCCTAGAGTTCAGAGTGGGGGAGGAACCTTGACGTCAAAGAATGAAATCAGGTTTATTTAACAAGACCTATTTCCATAAAACCATGTTGACTGGCATTAATTTTATTCCCATCCTGGTTTTATTAATTGAATCCTGTATTAGCTTGTCCATTATTTTGTCCAGGATTAATGTCAGGCTAATCAGCCTATAGTTACTTGTTTTTTTGAATATTGACAAAACATTAGCACTCTTCTAGTCTCCTGGAGTTTCCCTTGTATTCCAAGATTTATCAAAAATTAACATCAGTGGCCAGAGATCTACTTGCTAACTCTTTTTGGAGTCTTGGCTGCAAGTTATCCGGGCCTGCTGATTTAAAAGTGTTTATACCTAGTAATTGTTGTGTAACATCCTCCTTAGTTACTAATGGACTCTAAAGTACTTCATCATTCTCATATGATACAAGTAAAACATCATACTGCTTTCCAAATATAGAACAGAAATATGTATTGAACACTTCTGCCTTCTCTGCATCATTAACAGTGTTACCATCTCCATCTAGTAATAGGTCTATACCATTCCTAGGATTTCTTTTGTTCCTGACATACTTTAAAATTTCTTTATTGTCTTTAACCCTGCCAACCACTGATTTTTTTCCCTTAATGTCTTTAGCCTTCTTTATCAACTTTTTACCCTTCATAACTTCTCGTTTTATATTGAGTGCTTCTGGTAGTAGAATTTTATGTTTGTATTTTGTATAACTTAGAAAGAAGGATTAATAATATACCATGTATTAATGTATGATCTCACCATATCCTGCCAGCCACCCTTTCTGAAAGCAGAAAGGAATGGCCTAGGGTGGCCATTGGTAAAGATGCTTCTTTACCAGAATCTGTGTCTGAACAGATTTCAAGGCAGTAACAGATCACCACTTTGTTGTGGGTTTAGCATTTTAAAATAAGTAAAAATGCAGTGATTGTTTTTCTCTTGCATTGCAATTTGATGTTCCTATTCAAATGTTCTGTGTAAATCAATTCTGTTTTGTGTGTTAATGAGGAATGTATGTGTTAAATAAGCGTGAAGGCCATCACCGGACCAGATGTTCTAGGGAGGAACCGAGGACAGACGCAAGGGCACCAGGAGATTACAACACACCCCTATTGAAATGTCAGAAGAGGGCAGATTGACGACTCTTAAGATGAGACAGGCAGCTATCAATGGGGACACGATAACTGTGATCAAAACCAGTGTGGGGTAACTCCCTGAGAGACTTGATGAAAGAACAAGATAAAGGGTGAGAAGGACAATTTAAGAAAACAAGCACTCATCAAACAACAATTGATTACAGCATGACAGTGCAAAACTAATTGGTCCCAATAAAGGAAAATCACTATATAAACAGGGTACCCTGCCATGAAACTTTGGGTTCGTCCTGCCAAGACTTTCCCGGAGCATCGTGTCGCAACCGACCGAACCCGGCTTCTGTCTACCCATGGTCAACCTAGCTGGCCACTAAATTGATCTGGACTCTGGACTGGTAACTAGAACATCAACTGGCAGGAGTGAGTGTGGGGTGTGTGTGTGTGATTGAATGCATATGCTAATTGTTGTAACTTCAATAAATGCAGCTGAAGGGTTAATGTTTAGCTATTCCACCTGGAAGCAGGCGGGGCACACCCTGACTGTTTCGTAGAAGCAATGCACACATTGCTCTATCCAAGGACAAGGGCTAGACATGAACCATGAGAACTTGATTGTTTGGACAGCAATTGTGGGAGGCTTTCTTAGCCTGGGCTCAAGGCCTGAGAACCAGGATTGTAGTAGATAGGGGATGGTAACTAAGTATATGAATTAACGTCATACATTCCTTTGTGTATCTTTTTGTGGTAGCAGTGTGTAATGTTTAGGGGGGAGAAATATAATAAAAGGAGAAGGTGGAAGGCGGGGGGGCAGAAACGGCCCATCTCAGCAGACCAGCCTGTTTGCTTGCATAAAGCTGTGTTCTATCTCATCACTGAACCGCCACATGCAGCATATTGTCTTTTCCCATGAAAAAGATCCCATGTGCTTCTTATAATCATAACATGGTACCCATTTTTCCCCCTTTTCCATTTGTTATATGTTGCTTTTTTAGTTGTAATTGCTGGTATCCTGTAACAGAGTGGCCTGTCCCTTTAAAGGCCAGGATGCCTAGTGCTTGCCAGCCCTGTTCAATCAGGCCATCTGTGCCATAATTAACTGTGTCTTAGCCAGAGGGGTCAGGACTAATTGGGGTCAGGTGACAGCCTGAAACACCTTGGCCTCTTAAAAGGGCTGAGAAGACTCCGTTTGCAGGGAGCAAGTTACAATCTTGTGGAAGGCCCTGAAGTATGGTCTGGAAGATGGGGTAAGACTGTGAGGGTACTCTAGGGACAGAGCCTAGGAGTCAGGGCTCTATCCTGGGGCCTGGGAGACTTAAAAGGGTAGCCCCGAAAGGGCTGGGAACTGAGCTTGGAGGATGGGCTGAAGAGAATCCTAAGCAGCGTGGAAGGACCTTTTTGTTTGGGTGAACTTCTGATGGACTTCTGTTACCCCAGAAGGGGGTCTGGACTAGATATGACTTAGCTGAAGGACTAACTTGTGGACAGAAGCAGGGCCAAAGAGGTGATCAGTGTGGGTACTAGAGACAAAGACCCGGCAATGTGACGCCAGGTGGTGCTGTGGTCGTAAGTGAAACCACTTACACTTCTCTTTGCCACTGAACCAGTTTGGTCTTTTATCCAAAGTTCAGGGGGTAGCTGTGTTAGTCTGTATCCACAAAAACAACAAGGAGTCTGGTGGCTTTTTAAAGACTAACAGATTTATTTGGGCATAAGCTTTTGTGGGTAAAAAACCCACTTCTTCAGATGCATGGAGTGAAAATTACAGATGCAGGCATTATACTGACACATGAAGAGAAGGGAGCTACCTCACAAGTGGAGAACCAGTGCTGACAGGGCCAATTCAATCAGGGTGGATGTACTCTAATCCCAATAACTGATGAGGAGGTGTCAATTCCAGGCGAGGGAAAGTTGCTTTTGTAGTGAGCCAGCCACTCCCAGTCCCTACTCTAGCCCAAATTAATGGTGTTACATTTGCAAATGAATTTTAGTTCTGCAGTTTCTCTTTGAAGTCTGTTTCTGAAGGTTTGTTTATTCAAGTATGGCTACTTTTAAATCTGTCATAGAATGTCCAGGAAAATTGAAGTGTTCTCCTACTGGGTCTTGTATGGTACCATTCCTGATGTCCGATTTGTGTCCATTTATTCTTTTACGTAGAGACTGTCTGGTTTGGCCAATGTACATGGCAGAGGGACATTGCTGGCATATGATGGCATATAACACATTAGTAGATGTGCAGGTGAATGAGTCCCTGATGGTGTGGCTGATGTGGTTGGGTCCTCTGGTGTCACTAGAGTAGGTATGGGGACAGAGTAGGCAATGAGGTTTGTTACAGGGATTTGTTCCTGGGTTAGTGTTTCTGTGGTGTGGTGTGTAGTTGCTGGTGAGTATTTGCTTCAGGTTGGGGGGCTTTCTGTAAGTGAGGACTAGCCTGCCTCCCAAGGTCTGTGAGAGTGAGGGATTGTTTTCCAGGATAGGTTGTAGTTGTTGATGTGCTGGAGAGGTTTTAGCTGGGGGCTGTATGTGATGGCCATTGGTGTTCTGTTATTTTCCTTGTTGGGCCTGTACTGTAGCAGGTGACTTCTGGGTACCTGTCTCACTCTGTCAATCTGTTTCCTCACTTCCCCAGGTGGGTATTGTAGTTTTAAGAATGCATAAAAAAAATTTTAAGTATGGCTATTTGGACTCTTCCCCTCAGACCCTATGCTACCAGTACTCCTAGCTATCTTCAAGACACCATTGACTTCCTGAGGAAACTACAATGCATTAGTGATCTTCCTGAAAATACCATCCTGGCCACCATGGATGTAGAAGCTCTTTACACCAATATTCCACATGAGGATGGACTACAAGCTGTCAAGAACAGTATCCCTGATGAGGCCACAGCATACCTGGTGGCTGAGCTTTGTGACTTTGTCCTCACCCACAACCATTTCAGATTTGGGGACAACTTATACCTTCAAGTCAGCAGCACTGCTATGGGTACCCACATGGCCCCACAGTATGGCAACGTTTTTATGGCTAATTTAGAACAATGTTTCCTCAGCTCTCGTCCCCTTGCGCCCCTCCTCTACTTGCGCAACACTGATGACATCATATGGACCCACAGAAAGGAGGCCCTTGAAGAATTCCACCTGGATTTCAACAATTTCCACCCCACCATCAACCTCAGCCTGGACCAGTCCACACAAGAGATCCACTTCCTGGACACTACAGTGCAAATAAGTGTTGGTCACATAAACACCAGCCTATACTGGAAACCTACTAACCTCTATACTTTCCTGCATGCCTCCAGCTTCCATCAAGGACACATCACACAATCCAAGCCCTAAGATACAACTGAATTTGCTTTAATCCCTCAGACAGATCTTTTATCAAGCATTCTTAAAACTACAATACCAACCTGGGGAAGTGAGGAAACAGATTGACAGAGCGAGACCCTAAGTTATCCCCAAATAAATCTGTTAGTCTTTAAGGTGCCACCAGACTCCTTGTTATCAAAAGTTGTTGTCTTTTTTGATTGTGGAATTGTGGTGGTTTAGCTATCTAGTAAACTTCTCTTAAATAAATCCCAATTTTCATTCAAATTCTTTTGTCTAAATTTTTCCTCAGTCAGTTTTATAATTTTCCTTTTGGGAAATTAACACTCTTGAATCACCAAGGCTTGGTGCCAACAGGTTGGGGCAGTCCTCTGTTTGCTCATACTGAATGTAATCAAGTCATGATCACTGGTCCCTAGGCAACCACCAAATTCAAATGAAATGATTAACTTAAGTCTAAAACAGAGTTCTCATGCTGAATATCTCTTTGTGTTACAAAATTTTATAAACTAGAATCTCTAATGGTATTTTACTATTGGCTGCATCAGACTTCCAACGTGTTTCCCAAATTGATATCCTCCATAACAACATTCTTCTTTCCACACATCAGACAGGTGCTTGAGGAGTAACTCATCATGTTCTCCAGTTTGATTTGGTGATCTGTGTCTCACTCACTCTCACACACACACACCCCCTCCAGTACCCCTCCTGGGCTTTGTTAGTTAGCATATTGACCCATATGTATTCAAGACCCTGTGGTTTATAGCTTCTAAAGCTAGAAGGCACCATTGTGAACATCTACTCTGACCTTCCATATAGCACGGGCCATAGAACTTCCCCAGCATTCCTAAAGCAGATCTTTTAGAAAAACATCCAATCTTGACTTTAAAATAGTCAGTGATGTAGACTCCATCACTGAGTTCTGAGTTATCAATAACTCTGAGAGGTAATGATGTCTTGTAGTCACCCCCTTACCTCATTTACCCACTCTATCCTTCCTAAACAGATTGTAGACAGTGATTATTAACATTCCAATCATGTAAACTGTGCCAACAGGTTTCAATAATGCCAATTATATAAAAAAAATTCTCATCAATCAGAATTTCCAATTCATCTTGTTTCCCAGAGTCCCAGAATTGATATATAAACAACTGGAAAAACTTCTCTTCATATTCTTTATCACATTGGTTCAATTTGTTCATGACACAGTGAGTTAGTTTGTACCACATTTGCCTCTTTAGCACCCTCCCCTTGCTTTGTTAGTATGATGAGAGCCATGTACAGCGAATATTTAGGTAGCCTTGTACATTTAGTATTGGCTCTTTGCTCGCAGAACTGGTGGCCACTGATCCATATTTCATGTCAAAATTGAAGAGATGGTTCTTAGTTTAATTAAAAAGTGTTCTAGTCTTTTGTGAGGGACACTGTAGAAATAATGTAATGTGTGAATGGGGACTCTAAAGAGAGACCTGTTTGTGCGGAAGGGAAATTGGATGTGAGAAGATAGGCTGTAATGGAATCTCTAGGGTAGAGAAGGTTATTGCCCTTTGTGCCTATGAGTCTTCTCTGCCATGTATAGGACAGTTTCTGTGATATCAAAATCTCCCCATATGTGTTTTATACAAAGTTATCAAAGACTTTGACTCAGTCACTGTGAAGGCACAGAGAGGAGCAGATCACAGTTCTAATTCTTCATTTTTTTTTTTTACTGCAAACACCAACCTTCCACCTTTTTTGCCAGAAAGGTGGAATAACATCTTCATGTAAAATTAGACCAATGCATGGAAAACAAGGGCAATACCAAGGCAGTCCCTCCTGCCAGTATCTGATTATCTCTCACCCCTTCTGATTTACTTCCTGAAATAGCAGTGCTTTGCTAGATTATCCTTCAACTTCTTTCCATTTCCAGGAGACTTTATATCATTGAGGCTTTAAGGTTTCTAAGTCAGCATAAGAGCAGATTAACAACTGTAATTGGCTTCTGGGAGGGTATATCCCTCACTTAAATGAGCTGATGTTGAGAGTGAAGGTGGAAGGCAGCAGGCAGAGGTTGCTTTGAGAACTGTAAGAGGAAGAGGTGATTCCAGAGGGCTCTTAGCATCCCACCACACAAATGGGGAGCAGTGGTAGTTCTACAGTAGATGATCTGCAAGCTGTTGAGATCCACCATTGGTACAAAAAGTTTATGACAGAGTGTCCATCGGGACAGCTGACTGAGCATGAATTTAAACAGTTTTTTGGGCTTCGGGGGCTGGATCCAGAGGCCAATGAGTACATCGAACAGATGTTCCGCACTTTTGATATGAACAAGGTATGTTCTTACCCAACGGGAAACTTAGACAGCCTTGTACAGCTCACAAAGAAACCAAAGTATCACGGTTAGTGCAGTCATGATTGCATCTCCAATTTTACTTCCAAATCTTGGTCAGCAGAATGCTTTTTAGCAGGGGCACCAAACTTAAACATCTGAATGTAAGAAATGTGCCTTAGGGAGGGAGATGGAGTTTAGAATATTGAAAAAGAGAGGGGAGCCTGACTGTCACATTACTGTTCATTGCTCTGGCAGGGTTAGTATATTTCAGGGATCCTGTGTATTTGTAGTATGTAGGAGTGCAAAATTATGCATTTTACGTTCCTTTTTTTGTATTCTTGGGTGATTCTCAGGTAAGAGAGGTACCTGTATCTTTGCTATGGCACTTCATTGTCTGTCTTTCCTGAGTTTGGTCACCTGCATAATGAGCCCTCTTCTCAGGTGCTTGCAATAAGCTGCAGTGCATCTCTCTTGCTTCACTAATAGAGCATTGTAGGAAGTGGATGCAGGTTTAACCAGGCTCTTTCCAGCCCTTTTATTACAGTCCTGTAGTTTGCCCAGTATCAGATATCACTTGAGAATATGGAACACTAAAATAGATTTATTTGTAAACTTTACACAATGGGGCAGTTTCCAGACTGTTTGCAATTGAAATGACTGTCTTATGGATGTGTAGGGGGTCCAGCTTAGGGCTTTCAACAGAGGATAGAGAAATGGGGTCTGGAGCATCTATGAGGCAGGGTAGGACTCCTCCCTGCTGCCTGAAACCCCTGATTCCAAGGCTGATGCATCCCATGTAGCTACCTCCCTCCTACAAGCTCCTGACTATCTTACTGAGGTGGCAAGCTAGAGAGGAGCATGTATCTGTGGGTCAAGGAGGGAACTAATCATTGGCAGATGTGAAATGGATAGATGACTGTAGTCAGGTTGGTAGAGGGAAAGAAAAGCACTGGGGGAAGGGGAATCAGAAGGTCTTGCAGGAATTACCAGGTACAAGTGCTTCCCTAGTTGTCATCTCTTTATAGAGATGCTGAGGCATCCTCTGTCCTTTTGCTTTTACAGCATTTTTGGGAAGTACAGTCAGTTTACAGTGGAGTACTTAAAAACTGAAAAGCACCAGAGCTGCCTTGGGGCCCAGTACATCCAAGTCATGAGCCATTGATTCAGTGGGTCTGGAGACGTAAAGGTAGCTGTCTGCTTTCATTTAGGAAAACAGTATGTCTCTAGCTCCCTTCCTTGTGACAACAGCCTTGAAAACGTAAATGGATGTAAATCAAGCTCTAAGGCTGAGAGAGATGAGCAGCTGCACTCATGTACAGCAGTACAGGGCTGAGGGTTCTACATAAATATCTCATATCCCAAAGAATCACTGTCCCTTCCTAAAATCCACAGGTCAGTCCTGTATCTAGAGTGGTGACCATGGTAAACAGGAAATTGTTTTGCAGGCCCACCCAAAAATGTTAAGACAGCTCAGACAAAGCCCTTCGCTTTTCAGAGTCGCTTTCTTGAGGTATTTTGGTACTGTGAGAAGTAGTGAAGAATGGGGATGTTCAGTAGGTTATTATTAATGATAAAAGAATATTATATATATTTCCAGTGCCTGGCACTATAGTGTTTAGGCAGCAGGTTGTGCAGTAAATATTAATTATTTAAAAGGGTACCTTTTTTTATAAAATGACTAGATTTGAAGTTGGAGTAGTTAAATAAAGGCATAACAACGCAAGAGCAATGGGTGTGAAGCTGAGGTTTGGCAGGTCAATATAGGTGACCTCCCATCTCACACAGAATGTATAACACATCTCCCCTAATAAGTATGAAGGAAGCCTAATGTGTTGAGCTCTTGTTTAGGGTTATTACAGAGCATAGGACTAAGACTACGTGTAGCTTTGTAGTGAATGGCAACCATCTGTCTCGAAAGATGATGGTGTAAGCACCAAAGCTGTTGAGTTACCATTTGTTGTTCTGCAACATTGCGAGTGGCTAAAAAGGCAAATTCTTGAGTGACAGTCTTGCCACAGATAATGCAAACATAAAGCACAGAGCCTATGATGAAGCCTCATGCTTGAGGCCAGTTATACATGCCTCTTTGCTTTCTTTGCTTTCCTCTTGCAACCACCTCTCTTTAGTTTCTTCGACTCCCTGATGAAGCACAGCCCTCCAATGTAGCGTGTTGCTAGCTGCAACTTCTCAGCTTGTAGTGTCAGTGTTGAACGTTTTCAGGTCCCTCTTGCAAACATCTTTGAACCTGAGCCTAGGTCATCCAAGCTTTCTAATGCATCCATGCATTGGTCTTGGGCATTGCAGACTGTGCAAGGCCAAGTGCTGTGTGCAGGCGGTGCTTGCTGTGGGTGCAGGAATATTTGACTGGTATTATAGACATGAGAGAGAAAAAAGCAGAAGGGTTAATAGTGGAAACAAATCAGTCCCTAGTGTGAGGAGCTGAATTACATAAGTGTCTCACCTAATACCAAAATTATCCTGGGGGACCTAAGAGCCAATTTTCCTGAACAGCTTAAGACTCTGAGAACTCTCCTGAGAGCAAACAGGCCAGGAAAAGCTAATTAATTTCTATACCTCACTGTTTAGCTCTTTCCATGTCTAGGACTTCTCTGTTAGGTCCCATCTAGTCCATTCCTCCTATGCCCACAGCTCGGGCTACTTCAGGATTGTTCCCTACACTCTGTTCTCTGTTGCTTTCCCCAGCCTAATTGTAAATATCCCAAGTGATGGAGCTTCTACCTCTTCCCTTGAGAGACCATTCCAAAACCCAGTAGATGCTATTCAATAGTTCTTTCCTGCTATTCAAGCTACAACTGCCTTTTACATCCTATTATCCCTATGTCTTTAGGGATGAGAGATTCAAATATGGCATTTCTTTAATAGCACAAAAAAGTGGCCACCGGAACTTAGTGTAATATTTCTGAGTATTATCCATCTGCTGGTAACAGGAGCCAGTAACCTGGGGGCGGTGGAGTAAAATAGCAGTGATATATTTAGCAGTATGGCATGCTCATTTAAAGGGGTATGAGTCCCCTTTGTGCTTGGATGCCCTTTCTGGGACCAGGACAGAATAATGCATTGCTCCTCAGATTAGCTCTAGGTGTCTTGCATTTTGTCTCATATTTGGCACAGTCTATTTAATGCTTCAATAGAGGGCTGCTTGTCTAGAGCAGAGAGGCAATGGGTCACTCTGCAGGCTGTTGGTGGACATCCCACCTGGCCCAACCTGAGGCAGAAATCCCCTTTCTCACATCACCTGTGGGCAAACTCTTCTTGAGAGACTCAAAGATTCAAAGAGTTTAAAGCCAAAAGGGACAATTAGATCATTTAGACTGACTTCTTGTATATCACTGGCCATTTGATTTCACCCACTTACCCCTGTATTGAGCCTAATAACTTGGGTATGACTAAAGCATAAGTTGTGTTTAGTCAAAGCAGGGTGGATAAAAGTCCATTTTAAAAAAAAATTAAAGGATTTTTTTTATTTAAATCAGATTTTTTAATTTAAATTAAATGTTCATTTTTAAAAACAAACCTATTTGAAATTATGACAATCTGTAGTAACTTTAGGCCTTAATATAATAAACTAATTTAAATTAAATTAAAAAAATGTCAAGCAGTACGTTAGCTGCTGGAGCTTTAAAGAAATTCAGACTACTAAACTTAAGGAAGTCACTGGCTAAGCGCCTGGAACCAGAGTTGTTTGACTGCTAAACCAGCTTTTGACAACAGTAACCTTTTCTGCAGGTGCAGAGAGAATATTTTGTTCATATCAGTTTATTCAACAAGTTGAAGAAAATAGTCATTCAACTGAAAGTTGAGAAACTGATGGGGAATTGAAAAAGCAGGAAAGCTTCTTTTAATCCATGAATAAAAATGAGGTGTGAGAGGATGAGATCTAATAATTCTAAAATCTTGAAGGACATTGTGACCAGAAACAATCTGTTCATTTCATTAGCTATAGATAATACTTCCTTTGTTTAATAAGTTAATTTGATTTAAATGCAAAATATTTATACAACCATTTAAAAAGAAAAGGAGTACTTGTGGCACCTTAGAGACTAACAAATTTATTTGAGCATAAGCTTTCGTGAACTACAGCTCACTTCATCTGATGCATGCAGTGGAAAATACAGTGGGGAGATTTATGTACACAGAGAACATGAAACAATGGGTGTTACCATACACACTGTAATAAGAGTGATCAGTTAAGGTGAGCTATTACCAGCAGGAGAGCGGGGGGGTGGGGAGGGAAACCTTTTGTAGTGATAATCAAGGTGGGCCATTTCCAGCAGTTGACAAAAATGTGTGAGGAACAGTGTGGGGGGGATGGGGGAATAAACATGGGGAAATAGTTTTACTTTGTGTAATGACACATCCACTCCCAGTCTTTATTCAAGCCTAAGTTAATTGTATCCAGTTTGCAAATTAATTCCTATTCAGCAATCTCTCATTGGAGTCTGTTTTTGAAGTTTTTTTGTTGAAAAATTGCCACTTTTAGGTCTGTAATCGAGTGACCAAAGAGATTGAAGTGTTCTCCGACTGGTTTTTGAATGTTATAATTCTTGACGTCTGATTTGTGTCCATTTATTCTTTTACGTAGAGACTGTCCAGTTTGGCCAATGTAAGGTTCCCCGCCACACCCCCCCACCCTCCCAGCTCTCCTGCTGGTAATAGCTCACCTTACCTGATCACTCTTGTTACAGTGTGTATGGTAACACCCATTGTTTCATGTTCTCTGTGTATATAAATCTCCCCACTGTATTTTCCACTGCATGCACCCGATGAAGTGAGCTATAGCTCACGAAAGCTTATGCTCAAATAAATTTGTTAGTCTCTAAGGTGCCACAAGTACTCCTTTTATTTTTGCAGATACAGACTAACATGGCTGCTACTCTGAAAACAGCCATTTAAGGTAGTTTTATTTAACTAATAAACGTAATTTTAAAATGCTGCTTTTGTGCATTTTTAATTGAATTCCGATTTCCATCCAAATACAGCTTGGCACAATCAATCAGTAAAAAAATTATTAATCTAATTAAATAAAATATTTTATTTACCTTTTTCTAACATTAAAAAGTAAAAATAAAGAATCTGAATAAATATTAAGCTATATAATTGCTTAAGTAAAAGTCTCTCTCTCTCTCTCTCTCTCTCTCTCTCTCTCTCTCTCTCTCTCTCTCTCTCTCTATATATATATATATATAATCTAGTGTGTGTGTGTCAGCCTGGTGAGCAAAAAGTGCCAAATTTAGAGTAAATGCTATAGTCAGTTACAAATCCACATATTTTAATACTTACCAACCAATGAGAACGAACCTTTCTTTAGATAAATAACTGATAGTACAAATGCAAACAAGGTTATAATTGATTATTGAAATCAAGGTTTCTTGCTTGATTTTTCAAATCAAAGTGATCAATCTACTCTGGATTAAATCATGGGATCATCCAGAAAGGCATCCAGTCTTGATTTTAAAACATCAAGAGACTGAGAACTCACCACTTCCCTTGGTAGTTTATTCTAGTGTTTATTCACCCTCACTGTTAAAAATGTGTGCCTTATTTCTAATTTGAATTTATCTGTCTTCAGCTTCCAGGCATTGGTCTTGTTATGACTTTCTCCATTACATTAATGATCCCTATAGTACTTGGTATTTTCTCTCGGTGAGGGTACTTATACACAGTAATCAAGTCACCTCTCAACTTTCGTTTTGTTAAACTAAACAAATTGAGCTTTAGTGCCACTCCCCCATATAGTGCCACTCGCCCAGTGCACCCTAGTCTGTCATTCCTATATACAGTATTATGTACCCTGGTATTACCATGTCCCATTAATTATCATTATTCCACCAAGTTTCTGTGATGTCTATTATATCAATATCCTCATTTAATACCAGGCACCTTTTTGACCTTGCCTTCTCTAACATAAACACATAGCAGCAGGTATATTTACATTAAACAAATAATCCATACACCACCAAAACAAGACTTTCCACTGCACATGCTGCTTCCTGTGGGAAGAGGATGAGAGAATAAACATACAACATATGTGTGGTCACATTGCTTAATGTGCGGCTGGAATGTGCACAGATACTATGGTGAGGAATGCCATATAAGACTCTGAATAGAATGGAATAATGAATACACATACAGAGAGGCATTCGTCATACAGTAGTTTTCATAAGAGCAATTCCATAATATTAACCAGACTTCATAAGCTGTAGAGACAGATCACCAAAATCATCATAGTTTCCAGCTCTCAGGAGGGAGTGCAAAATAGAGGGTCTGCACTCTGAGACTGTACCTAAGGACCCCAAGGTGGAGGGGCAATGGCTGGACTCTGTTTAGGCTCCAGATGCTTAAAACACCCTAGGGATCTAGTGGCTTGGGTTCCCACACAGCAGTATCATGGGTGGCCAGCAGGGGCAGGCCAATAATATCTGTGATGGGGTTAATTAACTTGCTGAACAATTTATATAGGGATGTGCTGGATTCTCTATCACTATAACCAGATTAGATATATTTCTAAAAGTTATGCTCTATTGCAGTGGTCCTCAACCTTTCCAGACTACTGTACCCCTTTCAGGAGTCTGATTTGTCCCAATTATCCCCAAGTTTCACTTCACTTAAAAACTACTTGCTTACAAAATTAGGCATAAAAATGCGAAAGTGTCACAGCATGCTGTTACTGAAAAATTGACTATTTTCTCATTTTTACCATATAATAAAATTAATCAATTGGAATATAAATATTGTACTTACATTTCATTATACAGTATATAGAGCAGTATAAACAAGTCATGGTCTGTATGAAATTTTAGTTTGTACTGAGTTTGCTAGTGCTTTTTATGTAGCCAATTGTACAACTAGGCAAATATCTAGATGAGTTGATGTACCCCCGGAAGATCTCTAAGTACCCCCAGGGGTACACATACCCCTGGTTGAGAACCACTGCTGCATTGCAACCAGATGTTATGGACTTGATGCAAGAATCAGTTGGTAACACTAAGGCCTGCATTATGTAGGAGGTCAGACTTGATCATAGTGGTCCCTTCTGGCCTTAAAATCTGTGAAGTCCCTTAGTACATTAGAATGCATGGCATCCAGATCCATGCTCTGATCTCAGCACAGGTGAATCCCTATTTGTTCCCCTGACTTCTGTCTCTGTCCTCTCTGAGGCAGAAATTAACCCCAGAAATAACTGCTGCACTCAGCTATAAACTAACACTTTTAGCTGGGTAGAGCCAGACCTCAGTTAGTACAAAGGACCATTCAGGGGCCCCTAGGAGGGGAAAGTCACACATGCCTCCCCACACCTCAGCAACAGTACAATGGACCAAGTCCCCTGTGCCTAAATATACAGAGGAATGCTCTCTAATCAGATTAGGAGTCCTATCAGCCCCTGGCCAAAGTTTCTTAATCCGAAATTAGTGTTACTTCTGCCACTGTCAGTGCGAGCTTGGAGTGGTGACTTCATCTCTGATGCATTGTCTGGTATCCATATTCATGGATGCCATGATGGTCAAGTCTCCTCTGCTGCATATGGACCATCCTCCCATCTTTCCTGTAAATATGCCCCATCCTGCTCCTTAGGCTGATACCCTAACCCCAAGTTCAAGATACATTTGGGTCTCTTCCTCCTCCCAGCAATAGTAATGTGTGCTCTTGCCTAAGCCCTGTGGCTCCTGTCTGCAGTTCAGCCTCTGTGCCAGCTGATTGGCATGGACACAACCACTTGGGAATGGCTGAGCTCCTGCTCTGAACTGGCATTCCTCTCCTACAATGAGAGATGGGCTGACAGCAGGAAGTCAGGGGTGAGCTGTCATTCCAGTCCTCTAGCCAACCAGTGTTCTGGGGCTGGCTCTCCTGCCCCCTAATCAGTCATGGCTTTTGGGGAGAAGGACATGATCATGTACATGTGGAGTGAGGGCTTCATATCTGGAAAGCACTGAGCACAGGGGGCTATTATAAACATGTAAGAGATAATAATTACATGGAGCCTGTTTTCTCAAGTGTTCCAGAACCATTTTGTAGAAAAATCTGAAGTTGACCCATAACTGTCGCATGCATCCTGTGCAGAGCCAAGCTGCTGCCTGTTTCCTCTTCCCAACTTGGACTAAAGCCAGCCATTTTCTGCTAAGGCCAGGCTTCTGGTGCCCAGGCACTTAGCTACATCTTTCCCAGACTTGACCTTGCAGAGATATTAGCTATAGAGGCAGCGTTCTCTCAGCACCTATGTCTGTGAACTCTAACTCTCATGATCCCTTTCGTGTTCCCACAGGATGGGTATATCGATTTCATGGAGTATGTGGCTGCACTCAGCCTAGTTCTCCGGGGAAAGATGGAACAGAAATTACGTTGGTACTTCAAGCTCTATGATGTGGATGGCAATGGCTGCATTGACCGACATGAACTGCTCAACATTATTAAGGTGATAACACTGGGGGTTGTGTACACTTTGGCCCTCATTACTCTGTAAATCAGTGGGATGCCCACACTGAATCTCACCAGCACTGGTGGACCAGCGGAGAATCCAGAGAGATTCCTGCAGTGTGCAGCTCTCAATTCTGGCCGCTTTCCCTGTCACAGATCCAGTAGAGCCACTCTTTTGGCCACGCACCAGACTCCTGTGAGGTGATCCAGCTACTGGATCTCGTGTTTAAGCCGCCAAAGTCTGAACTGAGTCGAGGCACTGCTCCAGCCTTAGGATTCTAGACACACTTTCAGGATGCAGCTTCTCTATCAAGCACTCCCTACTAAGGATAGAGACCTTGTGGCCCAACTGCCTAGCCTCTCTTACCAAGGCTGATGCCTCCAGACTTCCTCTTAGTTCAAACACACTCTCTCCCTGAACTCCAGATGTTGTAGGTATTCTGGGACCCTGGTTTATTTTACCTCTTCAAGGGGCATATGGTAGGCATAGCACATATCACATGCAGACTTTCTTTGCACAGGTTTCCAAAACACCATTCTCTGTCTTTAATACCATGAGAAATACACAGGAAGTACAGGACCACAGAAAACAACAAACATCCTGAATGCACTGCCCCCACTCTAGCTCACCCTCCCCTTTGGGAGTTCTTGGGGGACATCTGAGTTCAGCTAGGAAGTCAGTTGGCTAACTATTGACTTAGTTCTAAGTAGCAGGTTTAAAATATCATTGAATCATAGAATATCAGGGTTGGAAGGGACCTCAGGAGGTCATCTAGTCCAACCCCCTGCTCAAAGCAGGACCAATCCCCAATTAAATCATCCCAGCCAGAGCTTTGTCAAGCCTGACCTTAAAAACTTCTAAGGAAGGAGATTCTACCACCTCCCAAGGTAACGCATTCCAGTGTTTCACCACCCTCCTAGTGAAAAAGTTTTTCCTAATATCCAACCTAAACCTCCCCAATCTGCAACTTGAGACCATTACTCCTTGTCCTGTCATCTTCTAGCACTGAGAATAGTCTAGAACCATCCTCTTTGGAACCACCTCTCAGGTAGTTGAAAGCAGCTATCAAATCCCTACTCATTCTTCTCTTCTGCAGACTAAACAATCCCAGTTCCCTCAGCCTCTCCTCATAAGTCATGTGTTCCAGACCCCTAATCATTTTTGTTGCCCTTCGCTGGACTCTCTCCAATTTATCCACATCCTTCTTGTAGTGTGGGGCCCAAAACTGGACACAGTACTCCAGATGAGGCCTCACCAATGCCATTGGCCTTCTTGGCAACAAGGGCACACTGTTGACTCATATCCAGCTTCTCGTCCACTGTAACCCATAGGTCCTTTTCTGCAGAACTGCTGCCGAGCCATTCGGTCCCTAGTCTGTAGCGGTGCATGGAGTTCTTCTGTCCTAAGTGCAGGACTCTGCACTTGTCCTTGTTGAACCTCATCAGATTTCTTTTGGCCCAATCCTCCAATTTGTCTAGGTCCCTCTGTATCCTATCCCTACCTTTCGGCGTATCTACCTTTCCTCCCAGTTTAGTGTCATCTGCAAACTTGCTGAGAGTTCAATCCACACCGTCCTCCAGATCATTTATGAAGATATTGAACAAAACCGGCCTCAGGACCGACACTTGGGGCACTCCACTTGATGCTGGCTGCCAGCTAGACATGGAGCCATTGATCACTACCCTTTGAGCCCGACAATCTAGCCAGCTTTTTATCCACCTTATAGTCCATTCATCCAGCCCATACTTCTTTAACTTGCTGGCAAGAATACTGTGGGAGACTGTGTCAAAAGCTTTGCTAAAGTCAAGGAACAACACGTCCACCGCTTTCCCCTCATCCACAGAGCCAGTTATCTCGTCATAGAAGGCAATTAGATTAGTCAGGCATGACTTGACCTTGGTGAATCCATGCTGACTGTTCCTGATCATTTTCCTCTCCTCTAAGTGCTTCAGAATTGATTTCTTGACGACCTGCTCCATGATTTTTCCAGGGACTGAGGTGAGGCTGACTGACCTGGAGTTCCCATGATCTTCCTTCTTCCCTTTTTTAAAGATGGGCACTACATTAGCCTTTTTCCAGTCATCCGGGACTTCCCCCGATCGCCATGAGTTTTCAAAGATAATGGCCAATGGCTCTGCAATCACATCCGCCAACTCCTTTAGCACTCTCAAATGCAGTGCATCCGGCCCCATGGACTTGTGCTCATCCAGCTTTTCTAAATCATCCCGAACCACTTCTTTCTCCACAGAGGGCTGGTCACCTCCTCCCCATTGTCCTGCCCAGTGCAGTAGTCTGGGAGCTGACCTTGTTCGTGAAGACAGAGGCAAAAACAGCATTGAGAACATTAGCTTTTTCCACATCCTATGTCACTAGGTTGCCTCCCTCATTCAGTAAGGGGCCCACACTTTCCTTGACTTTCTTCTTGTTGCTAACATACCTGAAGAAACCCTTCTTGTTACTCTTAACATCTCTTGCTAGCTGCAACTCCAGGTGTGATTTGGCCTTCCTGATTTCACTCCTGCATGCCTGAGCAATATTTTTATACTCTTCCCTGGTCATTTGTCCAATCTTCCACTTCTTGTAAGCTTCTTTTTTGTGTTCAAGATCAGCAAGGATTTCACTGTTAAGCCAAGCTGGTCGCCTGCCATATTTACTATTCTTTCTACACATCAGGATGGTTTGTCCCTGTAACCTCAATAAAGATTCTTTAAAATACAGGTTTCAGAGTAACAGCCGTGTTAGTCTGTATTCGCAAAAAGAAAAGGAGTACTTGTGGCACCTTAGAGACTAACCAATTTATTTGAGCATGAGCTTTCATGAGCTACAGCTCACTTCATCGGATGCATACCGTGGAAACTGGAGCAGACTTTATATATACACAGAGAATATGAAACAATACCTCCTCCCACCCCACTGTCCTGCTGGTAATAGCTTATCTAAAGTGATCATCAGGTTGGGCCATTTCCAGCACAAATCCAGGTTTTCTCACCCTCCACCCCCCCACACAAATTCACTCTCCTGCTGGTGATAGCCCATCCAAAGTGACAACTCTTTACACAATGTGCATGATAATCAAGTTGGGCCATTTCCTGCACAAATCCAGGTTCTCTCACCCTCCTCCCAAAAACCACACACACAAACTCACTATCCTGCTGGTAATAGCTCATCCAAAGTGACCGGTCATTTTGGATGAGCTATTACCAGCAGGATAGTGAGTTTGTGTGTGTGGTTTTTGGGAAGGGGGTGAGGGGGTGAGAGAACCTGGATTTGTGCAGGAAATGGCCCAACTTGATTATCATGCACATTGTGTAAAGAGTTGTCACTTTGGATGGGCTATCACCAGCAGGAGAGTGAATTTGTGTGGGGGGGTGGAGGGTGAGAAAACCTGGATTTCTGCTGGAAATGGCCCAACCTGATGATCACTTTAGATAAGCTATTACCAGCAGGACAGTGGGGTGGGAGGAGGTATTGTTTCATATTCTCTGTGTATATATAAAGTCTGCTCCAGTTTCCACAGTATGCATCCGATGAAGTGAGCTGTAGCTCACGAAAGCTCATGCTCAAATAAATTGGTTAGTCTCTAAGGTGCCACAAGTACTCCTTTTCTTTTTTTAAAATACAGCCAGCTCTCCTGGATTCCTTTCCCCCTCATGTTATTCTCCCAGGGGATCCTGCCCATCAGTTCCCTGAGGGAGTCAAAGTCTGCTTTTCTGAAGTCCAGGGTCCGTATTCTGCTGCTCTCCTTTCTTCCCTGTGTCAGGATCCTGAACTCAACCATCTCATGGTCCCTGCCTCCCAGGTTCCCATCCACTTTAGCTTCCCATAATAATTCTTCCTGGTTTGTGAGCAGCAGGTCAAGAAGAGCTCTGCCCCTACTTGGTTCCTCCAGCACTTGCACCAGGAAATTGTCCCCTACACTTTCCAAAAACTTCTTAGTTTGTCTGTGCACCACTGTATTGCTCTCCCAGCAGATACTGGGGTGATGGAAGTCCCCCATGAGAACCAGGGCCTGCGATCTAGTAACTTCCGTTAGTTGCCAGAAGAAAGCCTCATCCACTTCATCCCCCTGGTCCGGTGGTCTATAGCAGACTCCCGCCACGACATCACCCTTGTTGCTCACACTTCTAAACTTAATCCAGAGACACTCAGGTTTTTCTGCAGTTTCATACCAGAGCTCTGAGCAGTCATACTGCTTCCTTACATACAGTGCAACTCCCCCACCTTTTCTGCCCTGCCTGTCTTTCCTGAACAGTTTATATCCATCCATGACAGAACTCCAGTCATGTGAGTTATCCCACCAAGTCTCTGTTATTCCAATCACATCATAATTCCTTGACTGTGCCAGGACTTCCAGTTCTCCCTGCTTGTTTCCCAGGCTTCTTGCATTTGTGTATAGGCACTTGAGATAACTCGCTGATCGTCCCTCTTTCTCAGTATGAGGCAGGAGCCCTGCCCTCTCGCACACTCCTGCTTCCTCCCGGTATCCCACTTCCCCACTTACCTGAGGGCTTTGGTCTCCTTCCCCCGGTGAACCTAGTTTAAAGCCCTCCTCACTAGGTTAGCCAGCCTGCTTGCGAAGATAATAAGAATATAACTGTAGCTAGGCCACTAAGTAAGAGTGACCACAGCATAAATTAATGCAACATTCTGGGGGGAGAAAGGGTACCAAAAACACAACAAGGTGACACTCAACTTTAGCAAAAGACATTTTAAAAAGACTGAAGAAGGTTGCTAAAAAGTCTCTCAACTCAAAATGATCAAATTAAAATTCTTAGGATCAGCATGCTGGCCGTTGTCTGAGATAGCATCTTCAGTTGTATGGAACCTGCTCAGAGCCAACCTGGTAGTTTCTATGTTTCTAGGAGTGCTTTTTGATATTTTCACTTGACACAAGGTTTGCAACCTTTTTCTTTTGGATGCATGTCCTTTGGGTTTACCTTTGTTGTCTCGTGTTTGGATTTCTATAAAGCACTCTGTGAGGCTGCACCTTAAATTAAATGAATAACTGCAACTAGTTCTGAATACGGTGGTCTGTTTATCCAGCAACGTTACCTCTGGAGAGCATGTGACCCCACCAGTGCTCTATGACTTTTCCTTGGTACAAACTGATTTCCAGGTAAAGTTCAAGGGGTGAATTTTAACCTCTAAAGACCTAAGTAATTTGGGTCCTGCCTTCCTGCCTCCGTCATTGTCTGATTCATGGGCAGTTGTTACCAGCTGCTTGGGCTAGTACTCCACTGTCTTGCATGAGTGGAGGCTGTTGGAGGGCATGCTGAGTGAGCATTAGTTGCCCATTCCATCCACCAGAGTCTGGATTTCATGCCCTTCAGGGCATGCTGTGAGGCTTGGTGGTTTCTCTAGGCTTTTCCCATGGAAACAGTGGGTGGGAGCGGGGAGACACCTTTGCTCATATTGAGGCCATTTGTGAGTGTTTTATATTCTGAGCCTGCACTATGAGGTGTGTGATTGATCAATCCCACCCATGGTCCCATGGCAGCAGATTAATCCTGGGCCAGCTGCTTAGTTCCTCCTCTTCTCTTCCAGGCTATTCGTGCTATTAATGGCTGTGACCATGAAACTAGTGCGGAGGAGTTCACCAACCGAGTCTTCAATAAGATCGATGTCAATGGCGATGGTGAGATTCCTGTCTCTGCCTTCTTACTCAGCTCATCCGTCGGCCTCTCTCATTTCATCTTGCCAGCAATCCACTGGGACCCAGTCTCCTCCAATAGCCTCCTTGCTAACTTTATGCTCTCTTGTCTTTGATAAGATCTCTCACACCCCTCCATCTATGTCCTTTCCTGAAGCATTGCTTCCCTCATTTAATGCTTCTGTAACCCACACACCTCCTGGGTGCGGTGTTCTGTCCTAACTAGTGGCAACAAGACCACTTACAGAGAGAAAATGATTCTGCTCTACAGCCTGAGCTAACAGCCAGTTGGCTTTTAGCTCATGCAGTCGAGGCTAATGCACAAAGCTCCAGAGGTCCCCAGTTTGATCCTGCCCGACAATGACTGGGGTCTGTTGGCATTATACTTCCCTTTCTGAATGCTCTGTTGATTGGCATTGATTATATTATCCTCCTTTCAGTCTTCATTAATCAAGTCCCATATCTGCCGCTCCATTATCTTGTCTGGGATCGCTGTCAGACTGAAAGATCTATAATTACCTGAGTGGGGAGGTTTTGGGGGGATACTGAAGGTGGGGGAGATCATCATGAGGTATGAAGGGTTTGGGATCAGAGAGGGTGGAGCAGAGAGTTCATGGGCAACTTTTTCAGCTGGACACAAATGAATGGGAAGCCTGTGAGCATGACAGGCTCTAATATGGGGCAACAAAAAATGATAAAACAATCAAGGGTAGAGAAAAGGTTTGTATATCGGAAGAGGAGAGGGGAAGAGAACTGATCAAGCCAGAAAGTGAAAGTCACACCTGCCAGGAGCCCTGCCTTGTCTGGACCAGTTCCAGCTTTTGGACATCTGTCTTGGGAAGCTGGAGTCTAGGCTAATACCCCAGTATTGTGGTAGGTAAGCTCCATACTTTCTGCAGCCCCTCTACTCCAAATAGTTCAGGTGTCTTGAGCTACTAAGTGTCAGTACATGGCCCATTGCCCCTCTGGAAGGACACAAGTCTGATGTGAGTAAAGCCAACTGCTGGATTCCACATGCACTTACATCAACCATGTCGGGGAAAAGCTGAATCGCTGTTCCAAGCTCTGGATCTTTAAAGTACACTCCCAGGTGCACAATGTGTATCTTTCACCCTTCCTTGGGATGTGGGGCTCAGCAGTCCAGCTGCCTTAGACCTGTTCCCTCAGAGTTCCACCTCACTGTGGGAGCACTGAGCTTCTCAATTAACCTTTTCAGGGACAATGTGGCCAGCAAGCAAGGAACACAGACCTAGTCAAGAACTCTTAATCACTATCAATTTATGCTTAGGAAAGCACTAGAGAGTTACAGATCTGTGCAAAATAACAAACAGTCCTGAGATGCACTCTGAGGTCTGGTCAGCATTTCAGGGAGGTAGCATCCCTCTTCTAGCCTGAACTTCTGACAGGTGGTGACCACTCTGTCAGAGAAGCCCCCTCCTTGAATCTAGGTTCTGCCAAGTACCCAGCTGGGAAATGCCAAACTGTTATGTGAGTCCTACATGAAGAAAACCATTATCTCTTGAGCTGGGCAGTCACTGAGAGTTTTTCAAAGTTGATGGCTCCATCATCAATAGTCCTCTACAAGGTGTCCCATGTGCCTCCTGAGTGTGGCAGTGTCTGGAACAGACAGACCTTATCCAGGCCAGGCTGTTTTTTTAACCTAGAACACAAAATGGCAGCTAGAGTACAAAAATGGAGTTTACAAAACAAAAGGTCACTCAGTTTGATACAGCCGTATCCCACTCTGTCACACTAGATTTTATTTTTTTGAACAGGCAGCAGAGCAGCATCAGCTACTAGTTCTTTTCCCAGGCTTGTGGTAGAGATTTTCACATTTTGAAGAGTGTTGATGTTCATTGGCAAAATGCAGAACTGTCTCAAGCCAAGGTTCGAACAGACACTTCAAGAGGTATTGGATGGTTATATGGATAATAAGCATATTCATAATTACAACAGTGAAGACTAACAAAAGAGATATAAAAGAGTTATAAACTTCCTGCTTTAGGGCTTCAGCCACTCTCTAACTATTGGGGGTTAGGAGGAGTCTTTCCTGTGGACAGATTATCCTATAGCTTCCTAAAGTGCAAATTCATGCACTTAGAAACTAACAACAAGAATTTCTGCTGTAGGCTGGGGCAGGGTGTGTATGTCAACAGTGGAAATGACAGAGGGTGAGAACAACTTGTGTGTATTAATCAACTGCAGCATGCCTATGAGGCTCCAACATAATGGGGCTATAAAAAAGCAAATGCAATCCTAACATGTATCAGGCGAAATATTTTTCCAGTAGAGAGAGGAAAATATTTATGCTGTTTTATGAAGTACTGGGAACACCTTATCTGGAATATTGGGTACAGTTCTGGTCACCATGTTCAAAAAAAGATTAATTCAAATTGGAACAGGTGCAGAGAAGGGCTACCAGGATGACTGGGGAATAGAGAACATAAGAACAGCTACACTGGGTCAGACCAAAGGTCCATCTAGCCCAGTATCCTGTCTTCCAACAGTGGCCAATGCCAGGTACCCCAGAGGGAATGAACAGAACAGGTAATCATCAAGTGATCCATTCTTTGTCGCCAATTCCTAGCTTCTGGCAAACAGACGCTAGGGACACCATCCCTGGATAATAGCCATTGATGGACCTATCCTCCATGAATTTATCTAGTTCTTCTTTGTACCCATCTCATGTGAGGAGGCTAAAAGAGCTTGGCTTGTGCACCCTAGCAAAATTAAGGCAGAAAAAGGATATAAAAAAGGATGTCTTCATAAATACATCAGGAGAGAAAAAACAAAGAGAGAGAAGAACTGTTTAAGCAATGTTGGTACAAGAATAAATGTGTATAAATTTAGTCTGGAAATAATAATAAATTATTAATAAATTTAGTCTGAAAATTAGAAGGTTTCTATCAGAGGAATGAGGTTCTGAAACAGTCATCCAATAGGAGTAGTGAGTACAAACAAACTAACTAGCTCCAGGGTGGATCTTGAAATACATTATTAACAAGATTATATGCCAGGGTTTCCTGTAATTACAGGGAACGGATTTGATGACCCAGGAGGCCCTTCCAATCCTAGGTCCCTAATGTGAGGCTTCCTGACTCTTCCCCCTAAGCATCGGAGAAAGGACACTGGACTAGATGGACCATGAGTCTGATCCAGTCTTGCAATTCCTGTGTTCCTAGAAGCCAGCAACTCCTGGCAATCTCTCTGTCTCCAGTGAGGATTGTAGGACTCAGCATTACACAGAATCCAGCCTTTTAAGACAGGAGAGGGAGATATTGGCAAAAATCCAATCAATTTTTTCTCTCTGTGTTTATGGAGGATGTAGAACTGGTGCCAGAAATTTTCCAAGAGAGAAAGTGGAATTAGGGATGGAAACCAGGGTCCCAGCTAAATGAGGATTGGGGGAATTGGAGCTTGGGATAATAAAAAGTCACTTGGGCCAGGGCAGGCAGTAGAGCCACAGGAGGTATGTCACTTTAGCTTAGATAGGTTTTCTGTCCTCTGGCCTTCCCTCTCTTACTCTCTCCTGTTCCCCCAACATAAGCCCCATTCAGTTGCCTCCCTGTGAATTCCAAAAGAGGCCCATTCCCTGAACGTTATCTTTGCCGCTCCCATGCATCTGCTGGCTGCCTTGCCTGCATGGAGCCTCTCCAAGCTGCCTGCTTCTGTTGCTTCTTAGCCTTCTTAGCAGGAGCCAGTAGTGGCAGAGGTGGGCACAGCAGTACTTCAGGCTAGCCCTGGGAGACTCAGGCCAATGTCAACTCACTGTTTAGAGCAGCTTCCCCATGGCCCTTCCTCCTTGGCCCCACAGACCTTCCCTTCTGAATGATCCACTGCCCTGTAATGTAGCCCCAAGTGGCCTGTCTCTGGAGAGGAACTAGTTTCTTATGAGTTAACTCCTTTTTGGGAAGGAGGCAGGCACCAAGGTCAGACTTGCATGGAGATAAAGGAGGCTCCAGACCTACCAACACTGCCAATTCTGGTGGCTTCAAAATGGGCAGGCTGTTTGGTACTTCCAAACACTGACTTGGGGGGGGGCACTGATTGATTGTGCAGGGGGCAATTATTCCCACCTTTCTCTGCCCCAGACACGAATGAGAGTGACCTGGTGTGATCTGTCTCTGTCTGAAACAGGCGAGCTTTCACTGGATGAGTTTGTGGAAGGAGCCAGGAAAGATGAGGAGTTCATGGAGGTGATGATGAAGAGCTTGGACCTGTCACACATTGTGACCATGATCAACAACCGGCGGCACAGTGTCTAGAGCCATCTCGGAGAGAGAGCGGTGTGTGAAAGAGAGACTACAGATGGGTGTGCAACTAGGTAAAGAAGTTGGGGGTGAGAATAAAACAGATAACGTATGTGGGTTGAGCGAGATGTGGTTCTCTGTGTGTGTGTTTTCTTTTGCGTGTCTGTGTGTGCTTGAACACATTCTGCAACTCAGACACATACACACAACACTGGTTCAGCAAACTTGGACCCCTGTGATGCTATTTGATTGGCCTTCTGAGCCAAAAGGACCAAGTGCACACCTTTCTCCCCTCCATCTGCCCCAGATTGCTCTGACATGCCCAATAACACGGAGAGTGTCAAACCTATGGGGTGGGGCATATGTAATGTGTCCAGAACATATGTTTGTGTCTGTGGCAAAAACTTGGAGAAAAGTGAGGCTGGAAAGCCCCAGGGGATTCAGCTTTTATTAGCATAGAACTCTGTCAGCACAAAGCAACTCATGTTTCACTTGACGTGGCATTGGTGTGAGTGCACTAATGGTCCTGATAGCACTTCATCCTCCCTTGGTTGGGTGAAGCGCACATGTGCTGTAGGTTTGGCAGCCTGTCTGAACTGGCCCTGCTCACACAAAGCCAACTAGCTAGAAGAAACAAATTAACCACTAAGTCAGTGGTTCCCCAAACTTTTTACTAAGGTGACTCATCAACAGCATTTTTATCTTTTTTATGACCCCCCCCTTTACATATATACACCCTCCTCCCCGATACCTCCCTGCCTGGTATAGTGGAGAGGTCGTGGGAGAGGCTGCTCTGTACTCACCCCCACAAGAGTAGCTCCCATCTCACAGAACTGGGCCTTTCTCCCGGCTCCAGGTGTTGCTACCTGGTGCACAGGGTCACAATGCCACTCAGGTTTGGCCCAGCCACCCCTTTGTCATGAGGGAGGAGAGACTAGGCCAAATTTGAGTGAGAGGCATTGTGACCCCATGCACCAGGTCACAACGTCCAGTATGGGAGCTGGACCCACTCCATGGGATAGGAGAGACTGCACCAGGCCAGGACAAATGTATGTTTGCTTAGGGCCCCATGACCTATCTAGAACCTTCCCATGACCCACTAGTGGGTTGGGACTCACCATTTGAGGAGCACCGCCCAGTGGTGATGGGTCCTGTTCCCTGCTGACACCCAGGGACTGAACTGCGCTGGGCACCATTATTAGTGTTGTTTGCAGCTTTTGCCAGAACATGGAATTCTTCCGTCTGATTAAAGGTGCAAAGTGCAGTCACACTGCATGGTGGAAGGATCTCCACCCAACTTGGAAAGCCAAAAGCAGTATCCCAGTGAGAAGCCCTCTCTGTGGTCTTTGCACCTCTCTGTGCTCTTTGCACCTGAAGCCATGGCTCTGGTATCTCAGAGCCAGTTGCCTCGCTGTTTTGCATAGGGACAGCCAGTAGAATCATGAAACCATCCCTTTGTCACATATTCTCTGTTTTCTTTTCAATGCAGCTAACAAATAGTCTGGTTTCTGATACTGTGGCTGCCTGGCTGAACCCAATGCTGTACTTCAAACCAACACTGTTTGTAAACTGGTCTGCACCTTTGCTCATGTGGGGTACTGGTCTGCTGGCAGAAAGCTGTGGGGTGGGGAGAGGCAAAGCTCAGCAAATAAATTATGACTTGTACCAGAGTGCATGTTCCCAGCTGCGGATTTGTTGGCTGAACAGGGTGGAAGGGGATTACTGCCACCGCCCCGACCTAACTCAAGTCCAGCTAAGTGTGACAGAGAGACTTATAGACGCACACCTTTCATCAACCTCATGAAATTCCTAAGAAGATGATTGTGGTTCACTGTGTTGGATTTTGCTAATCCAGTGAGATCAAAGCACAATTTCTATGTCAAACTCTGCTGTACATGAGTTTTCCTCTGCAAGGGACATTTACTGCTTCCATGTACATTTTGGGGGCTGAGGTGGCTCCTATGAAGAGAGGGATGCTGCAGCTGTCCTTCTGGCTAGGTGCCAGTGGAACTCTGGGTAGAATGCAGTGTCAAGAGTATTTCTAGTGACACTGAGCCGTTGCTCCAGAGAAACTCAAGTGATCTGTGACTCCTGCCGCTGTGCTGTGCATAGGGAGGGATGCACACCAGTGTCTGCTGCATGGGGAAAATCTAGTTTTTGCTTTAATAGGACACTAAAGAATTTTCTGTATATGCTGCCGATGTTCAAGAGAAGTCACTAAATAGTTACAGGTGCTTGTTGTGTCTTGTGCTGTGTAGCTCTACATACTTATGAGCATATATAATATTCTTGGCATGTGCTGAAACACAAATACACCTGTACAATGCAGTCTCCATATTAATTTTGGCTATCTGTAAGTATTTAGTTATTTTTACACTATTTAAGTCAGCTGACATGTCCTTGCACCCTGCACGTCACCCCTTTTCACAGCATCCATCACAGTCAATGAATGCTTTGCACTAACAAGGCAATGGGCAAAACATGGCTTTAGTGAGGTGCAGGAAGTTGGTGCTGTGTTTAGACTCATTAGTCCTGTTCCTTTTTTTTGTTGGAGAATTTTATTGTTTGCCTGTTGTCGCTGTGGCCAGTCCATCCTGTGACTGATGGAGTCTGCAGGGCATGTGCCTTTATTAAGAAGTTTTGTTGTTTTGAAGGGATGGGGAGGATTTGTAAATAGGAAGTTATTTTTGGAAATATTTGGCATTCTTTGTATAGTTAAGAATAAAAAATTCTATAAATCCACGCTCGCTCATGACAGTGCCTTTTATCAGCAGGATTGTGAGCAGGTGCTGGGAGGGGTGATCGCCACTCTTAGAAGATAAATCTAGTTCTATGTTTGTATTTCATCTCCTAAAATAGAGTAAATAGAGAGCAGTTCATTTTCAGCATTCCATGAAGCACCCCTGCACCCGTCCCACCCCCGATCTCTAATAGCCCAAAACTCTGCCTGGAATAAAGGTGACTTGGGGGCAAAAACTTGATTTTAAAATAGATTTTATTTGAGCCTTCACATCTTATTCTTTCTTATTTTCCAGACACCTATAATATTTGGGTCACAAAGATGGTTATTGTTGAGAGAACTAGTGTCAGTTTTAGCCCTGCATCAAAGCTGGGCTTGTTGCAGAGACTAGAAGGGACTGGGGAGGAAAAGGTGCCTTTCTGCTACCTTTGCAAATCTCCTATGCTGGGACTGCCAAGGGCTGGATTGTACCCAGCACAAGTTACAGTAGTCTCATTTATTAGCTGTTAGAGAGGTTACACAAACAAGCACTTCTCTATGGATCAGAGGTTATTTAATATTTGTTCTTGATGCATGGATGCCACTTTCAGCTCTCCCAGTATAGAAAAAGAAGCCAGGCATAGAAGCTAGAGTTGGAAAAGAGCTTAGGGCAGCTGGATCACCACCCTGCCTATTCAAGGTGTAGTATGAGCAGAAGTGGAGGGTGATGGAAATTTAAATTGTTTACTGGGGAGGAAGTGGTTTAGGGTGTGAAATGATTTAATGCAAATGGGGAAGAATGATTTTCCTGAGGTTTATGGTAAACACCATGGATTATGGGGGAGAGCATTTGTGTGAGTGTACATGGGGCGAAGCAGTTTATGGCGAGTACCTGGTGTGATTTTAAGATATGCACAAGGGGCACAGGGTGGTGCTTTTTAGATCAGTGTAGGATTAGTATAATATATCACTGGAGAACTAATAATTCCCAGATCATTAATATTGTTGCATGGTGCATCTATGGGATGTGCACAACAAGTTATGGATATGTGCTAGAATTATAGTCTTAAAATGTTTGGCAAGCAATACATAGTCTAGTCTACCCTAGACCAGTGGTTCTCAGCCTTTCCAGACTACTGTACCCCTTTCAGGAGTCTGAAGCCTGAGCCCCACCACCCATGGCTCAAGCCCAAGCCCTGCCTCTCGGGACTGAAGTATGTAAATTAGCTTCACAGAGCCCCCTTGCCACACCCTAACACCCACCTTGCACTTGCGACTCCACTAAACTTGTCCCACCAGGTTGTGACACCCAGCTTGAGAAACACTGATCTAGATGAGTTGCTGTATCCCCTGGAAGCCTCTGCATATGCCATGGGGTACACATACCCCTGGTTGAGAAGCACTGCCCTAAATGAAGGAATGTGTATTTGTTTGTCTGACCAGCCTAATCATCAAATAGAGCCAATGAAGGTACATTTACATAAAAGGTAAAAAAGCCATCAGGAAAGCAAGTGGGGGGAAAGTGATCACTTAGCAATCTCAAGGGGTGGCTGGAGACTGCATATCCAGAAAGCCTTCCTCCCTCTTGAAGCAGGACCAATGAATTTTCAGTGATATACTTGTCAAAGGTTTACTGACTATAAAGAGAGGGGGAGTGAACCCCAAAGTTATTTTTCACCTGGGAACACAAGGGTTCCTGAGGAAGGCCCTTATGAAGAGAAAGTCAGCCATGGCTGGAAAGAAGAAAGAGAGTGATATGAAATCTACCTTGAAAAAAGACTCTAGCTTTTAAAGTTAGGTCTTAGCCATTAGAAAGCATATTTTTTACTTTTATTTTCTTGTTACCATTTTTCTTTAGCCCTTGTACTTGAACTCACTTAAAACTGATCGCTTTTTGATTAAATAAACGTGTTTTACTTTTAATGTAAACCAATCTAGGGCTGTGTTTGAATGGGCTGCAGTGTATTGACACTAAAGGGGGAATGAACTTTAATAAGGTTCTGTGAGTGCTACAAATAGGAGGAGTGGACACTACAGGCAGATGGTTTTGGGGAAATTTAGAACTGGAGGGTGTTGGGTGTCATTCTTCACAAAGTAACTAAGGCTGGTGGTGGCCAGGGTGGGTTGTGTTGTAGGCAGGCTGCTGGGGGGGTCAGAGTGCTGAACCATAGTTGCACTCACCTACCTGCATGCTTGTCTCTTGGTGTCCGGGCTGTGCACCACAGCAGTATAGCATTTATGGCACCTAGAGTTGTAGGGCAGGTGGTGACACAACCCCTTATTGATCTGGGTTTAACCCCAAAGCATTGCACTTGGG